>NW_028291250.1:0-140265 GCF_041222555.1 Hakea prostrata
GCATGGTGTCAATCTCCTACACATGTAATTGATGAATGTCCTAGCTATTCTGGAGGCCAACATGAAAATGTCAGTGCAATGTTTCCAAACCCGTACAGTAACACGTACAATCCTGGGTGGAAGAATCATCCTAACTTTTCATGGTCTCAAGGGCAAAACCAAAATGGATTAAGCAATTATTCAACACAAAATCACTTTGGTGCCCCTCAAAAGAAAAATGCCCAATTTTCTCATAATCCAAATGTCCAGTTCCCTCAAGCCCCAAATTTCCATAATGCCAATTTAGCTAGGCCTGTCAATCCACCAATTGTGCCTCATATGCCTCACATTGCACAAAATCAATCATCACCTAGTTTCAACAGAGTTTTCTCGTCTCTCTTCCTGAGAGAAGAATATGGAAGTACTTTCCAGCACCTTCATGACTTCTATGCATAATATGGAAAAACAAATTTCCACTCTTGCAAGTGCTTTGTCTGAGAGAGAAAAAGGTAAAATGCCTAGCCAACTCCGAGTTAAATCCTAGGATTCGGATTCAACAAAGACCACCAAATCAAGTCAACCAAGTTGAATCCTCCCATTCTTCTTTAGCTTCAATTAATTCTGTGCCTGCATTGAGAAGTGGGAAAGGGTATTTAACTGGTGAGTCACATATCAATGAAAAGAGCAAGATTAGTGACCACTGTGATGAGGAGACTGTTCAAGTATTTCCTAATAAAAGTTTGTTTGAGGAACCCATAGAAGTTGAGGATGAGCCAGTTGCTTTAACAGTACCTAAGTTTGGTGAACCACTATCAGAAACTATGAGAAAAGAGCAAATTTCAAATGAGAGTCCTTATGTTCCTAAGGCCCCTTATCCCAGTCGTCTAGTTAATAAGAAGAAGAGTGCAACTATGGAGAAAATTTTTGATGTCTTCAAAAAGATAGAAGTGAATATCCCTCTTTTGGATGCCATATCCCAGATCCCCGCCTATGCAAAAGTGTTGAAAGATTTATGCACTCATAAAAGAATCACTAGCATTCCCAAAAAGGCGTTCTTGGCAGGTAACATTAGTTCCATAATAACTCAACCTGTAGCAACCAAGTATAAGGATCTAGGGAGCCCCACCATAGCTTGTGTCATAGGCAATACACACATTGAACATGCTTTACTTGATCTTGGTGCAAGTGTGAATCTTCTGCCTTAAAATGTTTATAAGCAACTAGGATTGGGAGAATTGAAAGCAACTAGAACTACTCTTCAGTTGGCAGATAGGTCAGTTAAGATTCCTAAAGGGATGGTTGAAGATGTTTTACTGAAAGTGGGAGAATTTATTTTTCCAGTTGATTTCATTGTGCTAGATACTAAACCTTTTTCAATCAAGGATGAAATCCCAATAATTTTAGGAAGACCATTTTTGGCTACTAGTAATGCATTAATCAATTGTCGAAATGGTCTTTTACGGTTGTCTTTTGGAAATCGAACTGTGGAGTTTAATATATTTAGGATAGGGAAACAACCACAAATAGAAGAAGAGATCAATATGCTTGAGGAATCTTTTGATTGTCCTAATGATGTGATTACCAACTTTGAGATTGATTTTGATTATGAATTTCAAGAATGTATGGATATGTTGGATGATGATAGTGAAACTGTGAAACCCAGCCCTAACCTTGACTCGGAAACTTTGTTATTTGTAGGTCCAGTGACTCGAAGTAAAGTAAGAAGTCAGCTTTGGGCCATCCCAGTGGAGGACTTGGTGTCTGGCTTTGAATCCATGAGTGTTGATGATGAGGTTCTATTTATGGAAACTGAATCTTGATGAAGATCGGATTAGTTGATGGACTTGGAGTGCTCTCTATCATGGTTTGAAGGCATTTCTACCTATTAGGTAAGTCACTTGGTATGTGTGCAAAACCCCTTTAGGTTTGGATTTGATCTGAGCCTTCAATTCCCTGTTTTGAACTTGCTGAACTAATTGGTCGACTCATTGGTCGACTGGTCCTTAGGTTTGGATTTGATCTGAGCCTTCAATTCCCTGTTTTGAACTTGCTGAACTAATTGGTCGACTCATTTGTCGACTGGACCAGTCGACCAATCCACTTGACCAATGGGTTCTGTCTTTGGTAATTAGGTCTTGCTTGCTCTATTTAAGTCCAATCTCGAGTCTACTTCGTATTTTCTGCCTCCAAACTCTTTGGAACGAACCAAAGACCTCTGCAAGTCATCTCCCTTGCGTCCTTGGTGTTTATCTTGACGGATCTTCGTCAAAACTCTTGTTCTTACACAAAAATGTATGTTTACACTCTCTTCTTCTTCTTCATCCTTGTTTTCTTTCCTTTTTGAGTTGAGACAGTAGAGGAGATGCTGCATTCTCTGTTGCAAACATCTCTGAACTTGTCTCTCATGATCTTCCTAAGGATTAATGGCTAATGCGATGATCTTAACCATGATCATTGCAAGCTTTTGAAGGAATCATGATCAAATCATGATCTTGTCTTTGTTCATCTTTTGATTTAAATTCTGATCTTCTTAGATCTACTATATTGATCATGTTAGTAGTTAATCGCTGTGTTTTCTTTACATGATCCATGATCTATCAATCTCTAGTTGTTTCTCTTCTACCATACCATGCTTTCTTCAAGAATCATGACTGTTACATCTATGGTAGGTTTTGTTTCCTTAGTTAGATTTATGCTCTTAGATCTATTTTCTTGAAGATCTAAGTATGCCTTCCATGATATCTTTATCAGAATCAATGATTCATTCTCCTATTGTTCTTGTCTATGATTTCTATCTTGAATTCTTCAAGAACCATGATTGATCTAATTATGGTAACTTTTTGTTTCCTAATTTGTAACTTGAAAACTTGATTCGATTAGTGTTTTGAGGTCCTCTATATGTTAGGATACTACCAATGTAGTTTACCCCTTGTTTAGTACCCTTTTGAACCACCAAATTCGGTTCTTTATTCTTAAAACTCTGATTTTGTAGGCCACTGTCTCCATTGGTCGACTGATTGGTCGACTGGGACAGTAGACCAATCCAATCAACCAATGAGTACAGCAACTTCAGATTTGGTCTGTTTTGGATGTTTTGATATCTTTTCTGTTAGGGATCTTTCCTAATATGTTGTATACACTTGTTTAGGACCTTCTTCTCCAGTTTGTCAAGATCTTACTTGATATCTTAGGATTCCTTTGCAAGTTATAAAAGGTAAGGATGGTTACTTCTTAACAACATAAATTGCATATCTTAGTTTCTATATTTAAATCTTGTTAATTTATTTCTTTAATTAGATTCTTACAATGTTATACTACTGTGGTACTGTCTTGATATCAGTAACATTACTTGTTTATATTAAATTGACTCTTCTATGATTTATTTACCAAATATATACAAGTTGATTGTAATTATTGATTTTTTTCCATATATGAAGTTACCATATATGTGATGTTATGAATTGATGCTTGTGTATGCTTAAGTATGGTTTGGAAAGGAGAGGTGTCATTTTGACACTTCTGTCCTAGGACTACTACGGGAATATTATGGGATGTTTCCGGAGATGCCCTCTGGACACCTTCCTAAACTGTTGGATGACATATTTAGGACTGTCTAGTAGTGTTTGGCTAGAATGTCCCGTTATGTCAGACCTTAATCGGAGGGGTATTGAGACCGAACGACCCGTGGTAGCAATGGGGATTCGTGGGCGCTCAAGACCGGTAACCAACCCGTGAGAGGACAGGAATCACATTGTGGGGGCCATTTATCGGTAGGGTTGCATATGGATAGACTTGGGCTCACGGGCGCTCAAGACCGGTAACCAACCCGTGAGAGGACGTGAGAGCTTCCCGTTTACCATATGTGGATGACCAATAGGGTTGATGAGTCCGTAGTCAGGGACTATGAGGACTCTAGTGTGAAGGATACCGGAAAGGATAGCCAGGGGCGAGGAATGGACGTATCTGGATCTGACTTGATGTAACTGAGTAGAAGACTTGCATTTGGCTAGGCTTTACCCTGACATGCGCCGGTACTTAGACCAATGGTGATGTGAGAGAGTGGTGACCTATACCCCAGCCATGGAATGTCCTGAGGGATGAAGGACCCATTACCAACTGATGATGAGTGAATGAGACTTTCCTAAAGAAGTACGGTGCTATGACTTAAAGCATGTCTGCCATTAGAGACCAGCATACATAGTGTTAGATTCATACATTCATTGTTTGTCTCATACCACATTGCATATATGTTTGTTTTGTAATCCTGCCATTTATGTTATTATGGATTTAACTGCCTTACTGAGTTTCTTTGAAACTCATTCCTTTTTGTACAATGTTTGTTAGACTATTCTACAGGTTCTGAGTATCATGACTGCTCGTATGAAGAAGCGCAAGGAGAAGAGGCATATCTCCAGGAAAGTGATTGCGGTTACGACAATTACACTGAAGATCCCGCTAGTGGTTATGCTCCGTACGATGCTTAGTCCGACCATAGAGTGGAAGCGCCCTTGTACCATCTATGAGATTTATACTTATAGGGATATTGTCTATAAGATTGAGAACAATTTAGTTACCTATTGTACCTGCTATTGGAATTAGATTCTATTCTGTTTCTTCTCTTCTAGAACTACATTTCCGCTGGTTGTAGAGTGGGATTTCGCCTCACTTTACTTATTTGATTTAGACACTCTGATTATATTTAGTACTCTGATTTATATATAATTCATTCTTTCCTTATTTGGATCTATGGTTTATCTTTCGCACATCGATTATTATTGTTCATGATTATGTAATTGTTTATGTGGGAGGTTGATTACTCGATACCTGATCTTTGGGCTATGGATCACACTCTCGGGTATGCCAGTTAGGGTACCGGCTGGGAGGATGTGACAGAAACTTTCTTTTCTGAAGTCCTAAATTTTCACACACACCTTTGGAGCCTATTAAATCTCTATCCATCTCCATTCCCAAGCCCTCAATAATTGAACCCCCAAGCTAGAATTGAAAGAGTTGCCTTCTAATTTGAAGTATGCTTTATTGGAACAAGATAATACTCTTCCTGTCCTTGTTGTCTCTGATTTAACTTCTGACAAAGCAGAAGAGTTGATCACACTGTTGAATGATAATAGAGAAGCATTGGGTTGGTTTATCACTCATATCAAAGGTCTAAGCTCTTCCATTGAACAACATCATATTCATCTTATGAAAGATGCAAAACCTTCTAGAGAACCTCAACGTATGATGAGAATTTTCTTTAACATTGTGAATGTTTTTCTTGAGATCGTTAGAGATGATTTTTCGATTCACGGTTTTTCTTATTTGGAGTGCCTTCCCCATCATACATTGATATTGAAGATAAGACTAAAGCTTCCCATGATAAGCACATCTTGACTGAAAGGTATACCCCTCATTTGTCTTCATTGTTTAGCATATATGCATTGAGGACATTGCATTACTTAAGTGTGGGGGGGTATAGCTGCGTTGTAGATTTTAACTTTGACTTTTGGTTATTATACATATTCTTTCAATTGCTATGATGTGTGAAATGAGAGTGATTTTGGTACCCATCATGAACACATAAAAACCCTATTGAGAGGAAGGTAACTTGTATATATGTTGAGATGAGACTTTCCTTAGAAAAATAAAAAGCCCTTAACTTAAGGCGTCGAACCATCTATGAGTTTTGTGGGTCCTTGTTTCTTTGGCTAGAAGTTGAGATCAATTTTGTGTAGGGCATGACAAAAGAAGAAGAAGAAAAAAAAAAAAAAAAAGAGTAGAAAGTAAAAGTTGAATTCCTTGAAACTAGACAGGGCACTCCGACTCAGGAATCGAGGTGACTTGATCGAAACTCTTAGGAAGGAGATTATTAAAAAGAACTCTCGCATCACTGTCTATGTTGGCATATGCAAAGCAAAGCTACAAAGTAACTTGGGTTTTTGGTGTCTGCTCCACCATGTCATTCAAGCCAACCGTAGTGGAGTAATGTAGAAACTTAAAAGAAAAAAAAGAGAAATAAATACAAGTGTCATCAATGCCTTGGTAAAATTGTTTGGTCAAAAATACTTCAAAACCTTAGTCCTTGGTCCCCTTACTTTATGAGTGGTTTTGCTTAAAGGAGAGGTGTACTTGAAAGATATAAAGTGAGTCCTTGATTGAGATATATGCTAAGTCTCAAGAATCAATATGGGGTAATAAAGTTCAAGTGTGGGGGATCTTAAATCAATGGTGAGAAAAATTGTCATAGCTATTGATCTTGTATGAGTACTTACCAATTGTTAGAGTTGGAATTTGCAATGTTTTATTTTGAGCTAAAATTGGAATTTTGGATGTACATTCATTGCAAACATCCACGAGACAAAACTCGTCCTCTAGGGGTAACCTAGTGGTTTAAAGGCCTGTTGCACATGCTAAGTGTAACCCTGATTCTTACGAAAGTGAGTTTGGATTTATTTTGTTGCACTAGTTTCTTATTTGCATTTGAATTTTCTTTAATTTTTGCTCGAGGACAGGACCTCTTCATGGAAAATACTTTATCATGCCCATAAATCACGTTTCTATTAGGATCCTTCTTAGAGACTGTCTCAATCATGTTTTGTCTATAAATAAGCAGCAAGAAGAACTCCTTCATGCATCAGTCATCCAACAATTACAAAACCTATACCTATTCTAGTTCCTTTGAAGAAATTTATAAGGCAAAGTATGTGTTGGCAATTCCTTCTTTTCTTACTAGTTCTATTTCAGGTTTGTTTCCTTTCTTCTCCTTCTCATTTGTGTCTCCATGATGAGCGCTCTGCTTTACTTCAATTTAAGCAAAAGCATTCCTGTGCCTCTGGAGAATGTCCTCCATCTCTCAACTCGTGGAAGCCAAATACTGATTGTTGCTTCTGGGAAGGCATCTCTTGTGATGACACCACTGGTCATGTAGTTGGCCTTGCTCTCTTTAGTTCGGGGCTTCATGGTTCTATACATTCCAATAGTACCCTCTTCAATCTCCTTCACCTTCAAATGCTCGACATCTCATGGAACGCTTTTGATTACTTTGCACCATCGGGCTTTGAAAGACTCTCTGGATTAATGCATCTCAACCTCTCAGGTAACTCTTTTTCGGGACAATTTCAGTCAAAAATGTCACAGCTCACAGAATTGGTTTCTCTTGATCTTTCTTACAATGAATTTCAGGGCAAAATCTTAGCTGAAATCTCCAACCTTACCAAGTTGGTTTCACTTGACCTTTCTGGGAATTACTTTCAGGGCCAAATCTCAGCTAAAATCTCAAATCTCATCAATTTGGTTTCTCTTGATCTTTCTGGGAATAACTTTCAGGGCCAAATACCATCTGAAATCTCAAATCTCATCAGGTTGGTTTCTCTATATCTTTCTGGGAATAACTTTCAGGGCCAAATCCCATCTGAAATCTCAAATCTCATCAAGTTGGTCTCTCTTGATCTTTCTGGGAATAACTTTCAGGGCCAAATCCCATCTGAAGTCTCAAATCTCACCAAGTTGGTTTCTCTTGACCTCTCTAACAACGTGGGATGGTTTCAACTTGAAATCCCTGATTTGAGAGCATTCGTCCAAACCTTAGCCATGTTAAGAGAACTCCATCTTGACGGGGTGAATTTGTCATCTCAAATAAATAGGGATTGGTGTCATCACTTATCATCTGCACTCCCTAACCTTCATGTGTTGTCATTGAGTAATTGTTCACTTACAGGTCCCTTGGATGCATCAGTCTCGAGCTTTCATTTTCTGGAAGAGCTAGACCTTCAGGACAACAAGAATCTCACTTCCACAATACCAAGTTCTTTGATGAACCTCACTTCTCTCACTCTCCTTAGTCTTTCTAGTTGTGGATTCTACGGAGATTTCCCAAGTAGTGTTTTTCTTCAACCTAAGTTGAGTAGCATAGACTTATTTGATAATCCTCTCCTCTTAGTTCATTTGCCAGAATTCCCTCAAATGAACACCTCTCTTGAATATTTGTCCATTGGCTGGACAAAATTCCAAGGGATGTTACCAAGTTCAATTGGGAACCTCTTGTTTTTGGAGGGATTATTTGTCAATGGTTGTAACTTATTTGGATCAGTCCCTCCTTCTATTGCTAATCTTACCCAGCTTACAGAATTGAGTCTTTCATACAACAGTCTGGGTGGTCAAATTCCTGATTGCTTTTTCAAGGGTAGTTTTCCCAATCTTAGGTTACTAGTGTTGCAGAACAATTACTCCAAGGGCCCATCCATTCTTCATTGTTTTTTCTCTCATCAATGTGGCATTTGGACTTGTCCAATAACCAATTTGATGGAGTCATAAATGAGCCTCCTCCTATTCACAACATCTCTTCTTTCTCACAAGAACTTTATCTGAGTGGCAACCATTTGAATGGGGAAGACTTGATGAGATCAATTTCAAAGATCAAAGGTACGATTGAATACCTTGATCTTTCACTCAATGACTTTAACTACTTAGGAGAAGATAAAAATCTTTCCTATGATGGTCTCCCCAGCAATAATCATAGTGGTGACATCAATTTTGTCAGTGCTCAGATTTCTGGATTGAGTTTGCATTCTTGCAACATCAGTGAATTCCCAAGAAATTTCCTGAAGAATCAAAATGAATTAGCTAGTCTAGACCTTTCTAACAATAGAATTACAAAATTCCCAAATTTCCTTAAGGATACCAAGGAATTGACCACTCTATATATTGGTGGTAATAGACTTGGTGGTGAGATACCCAAATGTATATGGAAAAAGAATTTGAGAAATCTGAACCTTTCTAACAACGTGATCACAGGTTTGGAATTGCCATTACCTAATCACTCCTTCAACATGTTAAAACTTCTGGATCTTCACTCAAACATGATACAAGAATGTCAATCATCTACACCATGCTCTCCCCAAACATTTGATGAGTATGATATTGAGGTTGTTTCCCATATCTTAGGGAGTCTCACTTCCCTTTTCTCTAAAATCATCTATTTCTTTTCAATTTCAGGCAACAAATTAACTGGAAAAATCCCTTCCTCAATCTGCAAAATAAGAAACTTTGATATCTTGGATTTGTCCAAGAACAAATTGAGCGGTAGCATTCCAATTTGCCTCGGCAAAAGCAATATGGGGGTGCTAAATTTGGAAAGGAACAATTTACATGGATCCATTCCTCTAGATCTTTTCAAAGATGGGTGCAATATGCATACCCTCAAACTCAATGCAAACAAGCTTCATGGAAAAATTCCGAGATCACTCGGCAGTTGTGAGTCACTCAAGGTATTGGATATTTCAGAAAACCAGCTGAACGGTACCTTTCCTCATTGGTTGGAAAGTCTTGCTGAGTTGCAGGTTCTTGTTTTGAGGTCTAACAGATTTGCTGGTCCCATTGCTCAACCCGTCCAACCTCATTCTCGTCCCTTTGCAAGCCTAAATGTCATTGATCTCTCTTTTAATAATTTTACTGGAGATTTACCATTGCAATACATTTGTCACTGGAAGGCTATGATGTTTGACAAGGATACATCTCACTTGTACTACCAAAGTGAAAATAGTTCTGCATACTATCAAGACCGAATTGAAATCACTAAGAAGGGAATATACTTGGAAATACAGAAAATTTTAACCACCTTCACCACCATTGATCTATCCAACAACTTCTTTGTAGGAAAGATCCCCGATGCATTGGGAAATTTAAAAGCATTGAAAGTGCTTAACTTGTCTGGAAATTGCCTAACAGGTAAAATTCCATTTTCCATGGGAAATCTAAGTGGACTTGAGTCACTAGATCTATCAAGAAACAAACTCTCTGGAGAAATCCCAATGCAATTGGCAAGTTTGACATTTCTTGAAGTCTTGGATCTATCTGACAACAACTTAATAGGAATTATTCCACAAGGAAGCCATTTCAACACTTTTTCAAATGCTTCATATGAGGGAAATGCAGGATTATGTGGTTTTCCTTTGACAAAGAAGTGCAGAGTTTTACCTCCCACATTGACAATCCAAGAAGGAGATGATCATGATGATAATGAAACATGTATGCTTGATTGGAGGTTTGCCTTGGCAGGATATTGCTCTGGTTTAATAATTGGATTGGTTGTTCGAAGAGAGTTATTATGGAGAAAAAATAGATGTTCTCAGTTCATTGCTAGGTTTATGGTGTCCAAGCTGAGAAAAAGGTGAAGGAAAATCAAATGCCACAATAGAAGGAAATGAATCAATATCCACAACTTGGATAAATTAGATTCGTTATTGCACCTCGCAAAAATTTCCCCTTTGTGTTTTGTTATGTTTTTATGTTTGTGTATACTCATATTTGGTCTTAGTCAGACATTGTACCCCCTTTAAATGTATCTTTAATTTTTTGAAAAAAAAAAAAATCTCTCTCCCCTATACTTACTCTATATTTACTCTTGTTCCCCTCTCATATGTTTCACCTCTCATTCCCCAAGAAAAAAAATAAACTTTTACTTTTTCTGTTCCCATGTGATACGGAGGGATTATGATCAGACCGGGTTCATACCTGGTCCGACCCTCGACCCCGGTCGAGACGGAAAGAACCGATTCACTCCCGAGCAAACCGGATCCAGAAGATGGCTTGCTGAAGAAGAAAGCTTATTCGGCTGCAAGCGTGCCCTAATCCTACTTATGGATTAGGGTAATCACCCTAATGATGGCAGACTCGAATTGACAGCTGCGGATAATCATTATCGAAGGGATAAACATCGTGTAACCTAAAGGTTATCTCAGGAGTCCTCGACTAGCCCAAACTAGTAGAAGTCTATTGCTCAACGGATCTCACTGATAAGATCCAACGACTACCCGAAGAAGGCTCAAGTGCATCCAACGAAAGAGATCCGAAGGTACACTCTATATAAACCTCACTACCATACAAGGTGGGGGATGGAAAAAAGAATACTATCTGAGACTCAGGTTCAGATACATACTGATAGACCTAAACTATCAGTGATCTGCTATCTAGATCACCTTTCCCAGTTCTTCATTCCTTAGCTCTGCGCTTCTAGCAGAGCCGTTTTTGATTAAGTTCATCAACTGACTTAGCCTTCGGAGGTGGACTCCCGACCCCAGCGGTCGGGCCACATCTGACGCTTTCGTTTTGCAGGACATCACATGGAGATCCAAGGGCTGAGCAGATTTTGGACGCATCAATTGGCGCCGTCTGTGGGAAACGACTTGAAAAGCCATGGTGACTAGATCAGCAGCCGCTGCACAACGCAATTCCGGTATTCAGATACCTGGAGTGAATAATCCAGATATTCCCCAGGAAAGCCAAAATCCTATCGAGGTGGATGGTGGCCAGGGAGGACGTAATCCTCCTCCTGATACAATCCAAGATCAATTGGATCAGGTAAAGATTCAACTCTTGGAGGTGAGCCAAGCACTCCGCATGCTCACCAGACGAGTGGTTTTACCACAAGAGCTTGATCAGCGCGATTCAGGGAGACGTACATTGCCACGTGACCAGAGACTGGCTGAAGACCGGAATATTGATCAGAATTTCTGTGAAGGAGACCGAGGACTTCGGAGGATCGATGATCAACCGAGGCGAGACGATCGGTTCGACAGACCGCAAGAGAGTACAACTGATTCAAACACAAGGTTGGATACAGGGGTAAAAACTCACTCATCCACTGTCAGAAGAACCGTTCGTGATGATCGAGCAGTTCGTGACGAGAGGAATGCTCGGGAAGGATGGGCTGTTCATGATGATCGAGTAGCACGGGATGATCGTGTTAATCGAGGTCGTGATCATATTGCTGAAGATCACCCGACCCAGATTGGTCAAGAATTGGCCAACATCAATGAGAAATTAGGGCGGTTGGCTAAGGGAAGAATAAGCGAGGATATTTACTCAGTCATTCGGAAGACTCCCTTTGCTGAGCCAATTGCAGGATATCGCTTTCCCCATAACTTCCGTTTGCCTACCTTCTCAACATTCGATGGCTCCGGAGATCCAATAGCTCACATCGGCTATTACCAACGGACCATGGCGTTTCGAGGTAATTTGATGAAATTTTATGCGGGTTTTTGGTTCATCTCTAATCGGAGCAGCACAAAAGTGGTTTTCTAACCTCCCCTCTCGGAAGGATCGTAAACTTTGATGAATTGGCGCGCCAATTCATAGGGCGATTCCGGAGTGGAATACGGAGTCAAGAAAACGGAAGAAACCATGTTTCTTGTCAAACAAGGAAAGAGCGAATCGATCGGAGAGTTTCTGAAAAGATTCAACAAAGTGACGATGGAGATAGAAAACTTGGATGAACAAGTAGCCAAAACTGCTCTATTCACGGGACTCACTAATCGGAAACTCCTGGAGTTATTACTACATGATATGCCTGCGACTTATGCTGAGTTGGTATAGAGATGCCAGAAGCAGGCTGAAGTCATGGAGGTTCTAGATGCGCGCCAAGGAGATAATAAAGTCTCCAATAAGGAACAAAAGGCTCCTGAGCAGAAGCAGAAGCCAAAGAAAAATGTTCGCGATCGGGTTGGAAAATCCCAGCCTTGGCGCCAAAGGTCCCCCGGTAAAAGTGAGTACACTCCATTGAATGCTCCTCGGGCTGATATTTTGAATATCCTCAAAAGAAAAAATATTTTGAAGTGGCCGCCTAAAATTCTTTGGAAACCAGGAGAGCAGCAAGATCGGGAAAAGTATTGCCGATTCCACAAGGACTATGGTCATTATACTAATGACTGTCGTCATCTGAAGGCAGATATTGAGAGATTGATATCTCGGGGACATCTGTCCGTTTTGTTAGCGAGGAGAAGGGAGGAGCCACGTGAGCCACGTGCGGCTGCTCCAAAGAGGGATCGTTCGGTTAGTTCAGAACGATCAAGGGAGGCCCCGAAGTCTAAAAAAGGCAAGGAGGTGATTGAAGCTACTAGGTCACCGATCCTTACCATCTTCGGGGGACCAGAGCCCGAATCACTCCGGAGTCTGAAAACAAAATCCAAATTTGTTGGAACCGGAGAGACGCAGAAGCGGAAGAAGCTGAATGGTGAAGATTCTATCACCTTTAGCGAGGAAGACGAAAGAGACGTTTGTTTACCTCATGATGATGCTATAGTCATCAAGGTAGAGATTGCACGGCGGGAAGTGCATAGAGTTTTGATTGATACAGTGGTCTGCAGCTGACCTAATTTCCTACGAAGTGTATCAAAAATTGAAGGTGGATCGGGACTTGATGAAACCTTCATCCACACATCTATATGGCTTTGCGGGGTCATCTGCGGTGGCGGAAGGATCGGTCCGATTGGATTTATCCATTGGAAGTTTTCCTAAGGAAACAACTGTCCGAATCAATTTTTTGGTGGTTCGAGAACTACCAGCTTATAATATGATTCTCGGGCGACCATCTTTATCCACGATAGGTGCTATTGTTTCAACAAAACACCTGAAGATAAAATTCCCGATTGATATGGGAATTGGTCAAGTCTCCTCCGATCGGAAGATCTCTCGGCGGTGTTATGTTGCCTATTTAAAAGACAAGGAGGGTCCGAGGAAGGTAACTGCCCTCCCCATAGAAGTTCGAGATGATCAGGAAGAGACAGAGATGCAAAGGCCCGAACCAAGAGAGAAGCTGGAGCAAATCCAGCTGTGTACCGAGGATAAGAAAAAGATTACTTATATCGGGTCCGAACAGTGGAAGAGTTTAAAGATGAGTTGAATTTATTTCTTCAACAGAATAAAGATGTATTCGCATGGTCCGCCGAGGACATGCCCGGAATCATTCGGGCCATTGCAGAGCACAAACTCTGGATAGACCCTAAGGCGAAACCAAGTGATACGTAAAAGAAGAAATTTCTCCATTGAAAAGTATGAAGCCGTTCGAAGCGAAGTTGAAAAACTTAAGAATTCTGGTTTCATAGAACCAATTGAGTGCCCAACTTGGTTGGCCAACGTGGTGATGGTGAAAAAGGCGAATGGGAAGTGGAGGATGTGTACAGACTACGCAGATCTAAACAAAGCTTGCCTGAAAGATTGCTACCCGTTGCCTCGGATTGACCTCTTGATAGATGCGATTGCAGGATATGAAACTTTAAGTTTCATGGATGCCTACTCGGGGGTATAATCGGATCCTTATGAATAAGGAGGATGAGAAGTATACGGCTTTCATGACTGATTGTGAGAGCTATTATTACAAGTTCATGCCTTTTGGCCTGAAGAATGCAGGAGCAACATATCAGAGGGCCGTCAACAAGATTTTCAAAGAGCTTATAGGAAAGAATGTTGAAGCTTATGTTGACGACATGCTAGTGAAAAGCTTTACAAAAGCAAATCATATTGCAGATTTGATCGAGGTTTTCTCAAGTACTAAGGAAACATCAAATGAAGCTAAACCCAGAAAAATGTGCCTTTGGAGTCTCCTCTGGCAAATTTTTGGGCTTCATGGTATCACAAAGGGGAATTGAGGCTAATCCTGCCAAAATACAAGCTCTAATTGATATGGAGGCTCCCAAAACCGTTCGGGATGTACGGTGTTTGACGAGGGAGAGTTGCGGCTTTAAATCGATTTATCTCCAAGTCCGGAGAAAAATGTTTGCCTTTCTTCAAGGCACTTAAAGACCGAAGGGCAGTAAGGAAGCAAAGTGGACTGAAGAGTGCCGAAAGCTTTCGAGGAATTAAAAGAAGCACTTGGACAACCACCGATCCTGTCCGGACCGAGAGAATGGGGAAATATTACAGCTATATCTAGCGACGTCCCTTTCGGCGGTCGGTGCAAGACTTGTTCGGGAGAAAGATAAAAAACAAGTGGCCGATTTACTATGTAAGCCACGTGTTGCTAGATGCGGAGACGAGATATTCGCAGATTGAGAAGCTGTGCTCGGCTCTCATGATGGCCGCCGGGAAGCTAAGGCCATATTTTCGAGCTCATCCAATTGAGGTATTTACAACTTTTCCTCTTAGTAAAGTTCTTAACAAACCCGATTTGTCCGGAAGGATGGTGTCCTGGTCGGTTGAGCTCGAGTGAGTTCCAAGTGAGCTTTAAGCCCAGAACTGCAATCAAGGCCCAGGCATTAGCCGACTTTGTAGTAGAAACTACTGCACCAGTGGAACCCACCATTGAGGATCCCATTATACCAACCACTTGGGAGGTATATGTGGACGGTTCGAGTAATAAAGATGGAGCAGGAGCTGGAATTCTATTAAAAAGTCCAGCAGGATTTATTATTCGATATGCTTTGAGATTCGCATTTGATGCAAGTAATAACGAAGCAGAATATGAGGCTCGATAGCGGGACTTCGGTTGTCAAAAGCATTAGCTATTGCAGATGTTACTATTTATAGTGACTCTCGGCTTATAGTCAACCAAGTCCAGGGGGAGTATGGCATTAAAGAACCACGCTTGCAAAAATATCGGGAGATAGTGCGGGCATTTCAAAACCAATTTCGGAATTTGAAGATATCTCAGATTTCAAGGAATGAAAATTCAGTGGCAGATGAGCTATCCCGACTAGCCAATGCCAAGGAAAAGAATCTAGACCCTTCGGTCCACATTGAAGAGATAACTTTTCCAAGTTATCATGAGAAAGAAATTTCTTATATTGAAGCGAACGTTCTTTGGATGGATCCAATAATCGAGTATCTAAGGGATGACAAATTACCCGAGGATCCAAAGAGAGGCAAGGTTGATCAAGATTCGATCAGCTAGATTTGTCATTCGGAATGGGAGACTATACAAAAGATCTTATGCTGGACCCCTTATGAGATGTATAGGCCCCGAAGGAGCAAAATCAGCTTTGGCTGAGGTTCATGAAGGAATTTGTGGAACTCACATGGGTGGCCGAGCCCTGACCCACAAAATTCTAAGACTTGGGTTATATTGGCCTAAGGTCCAAGAGGCTGCTATGGACTACGTTCGTCGATGTGGTAATTGTCAAATTCATGCTACAAGATCGAAGCACCCGGCGGAAACTATGACTTCAATTCTAAATCCCATTCCCTTTGCAATGTGGGGAATTGATATCATGGGCAAATTCACCAAGGCATCAGGCGGACGGGAATATCCGATAGTAGCAATTGATTACTTCACAAAATGGGTAGAAGCGATTGCTGGCGGCAATTATCGAGAAAAAGTGGAGAAATTTGTGCTTGAATCAATCATATATCGCTTTGGGATTCCAAAGATTATTGTCATCGACCATGGTACTCGGTTCGATTGTCCACAATTTGAGCAATTCTGTGGAACATATATGATCGAGCATCGTATGTCCTCGGTGGCATACCCCCAAAGCAATGGACGAGTAGAGGTTACTAACCGAACGCTACTGGAAGGAATAAAGAGAAGACTCGAAGCCGACAAAGCTTCTTGGGTCGAAGAACTTCATAATGTACTGTGGGCTTATAGAACTATGGTTCGAACACCCACAGGAGAAACTTCATTCAGGTTGGCATATGGATCCGAAGCATTGGTACCAGTGGAGATAATGGCAGGGACGTTACGGGATCGTGAGTTTGAGGAAAAAGAAAATGAACAAGGACTGCTTGATAGTCTTGATTTGTTGGACGAAGTTCGGGCAAAGGCAATAGCACGAACTCAACATTATCAAAGAAGGATAGCGTCTCATTATAATACTCGAGTGAAGAATCGTCGGTACTTAGCCGGAGATTTGGTGTTGAGAAACACCCTAGCTTCCGACCCGCGTCACCAAAGAAAATTGGACCCTTCCTGGGAAGGACCTTATATGGTTGTGAAACCGGTCGGTTCAGGAGCTTACAGGCTGAAGAACGTCAATACCCAGAAAGAATTGGATCGTACGTGGAATGCTAGGCATCTCAAAAAGTTTTATCCTTGAGGATGATTTCAATTTTGTTCGCGATGTAATCATTTTCAACTCAATCAATGCAATTTTTGGCTTTCAACAAACTATCTTTTGATTGGGGGGCATCATACACCACATTCAAGAACAAGATCCAACTATAAGGCATCGGATGAAAATTCGTATGGGTCCTTCAACACTTATGGAAATTTTTTGAACTTTCTTAAGTCGAGGCATCGGATGAAAATCCGAGTGAGTTCCTTTTGCAAGGCGTCGGTTTGAAACCCGAGTGAGTTCCTTCGAGACTTATTGAATTTTTGAATTATCCTTAAGTAAAGGCATCGGTTTAAAACCCGAGTGAGTTCCTTCTCAGACTTATTGTATTTCTTCGGAAATCCTTAAGTAAAGGCATCGGTTTAAACCCCGAGTGAGTTCCTTCTCAGACTTATTGTATTTCTCCGGAAATCCTTAAGTAAAGGCATCGGTTTAAAACCCGAGTGAGTTCCTTCTCAGACTTATTGTATTTCTCTGGAAATCCTTAAGTAAAGGCATCGGTTTAAAACCCGAATGAGTTCCTTCTCAAACTTATTGTATTTCTCCGGAAATCCTTAAGTAAAGGCATTGTTTCAAACAACTAAGACCTAATGCAATGGCGATTCAAGTGGCTAGCAAAGTTCAAAGATAAAGTAATTTCTTATTTCTTCAAAAGATCCAAAGAGGCCAGTATCAAAACAATTACAAGAGCTGGATACAATCTTCGATCAAAGAAGAAAGTCATCATAGGTGACTGTTAAGAAGTTATACAAGATCAACGCGACTTTGCTAGAACAAACATATGAGTCAATCATTGGTGGGGATTCAAGGAAAAGAAGAGAAGAAATGAGGATTACAAAAATATTTCGGTATGCATAAAATCCTCCGCAATTTCATACTCTTTGTCCAGCTTGTCCAGGAGAAGAATGGTCCTCGACCAAACTCGCATTCAGTACAAGCTCGTCATAATTGACTTCTTCCAGCGGAGAATAAACAGGAGAATCATCCAGATATTGCATAATATCTGGATCGGAAGGTGGAGGATCAATCTTATCCTTGGTCCAGTCGGGAGGAGGAATACCCTAGGTCGGTAAATACTTCGGGATGGAAAACAAAGACTTGTGGGGAGTCGTATCAAAATGAGGATCCTTCCTTAATATTGATTCCCATACTTCGTTCTCACCATCCCGGTACGCCTGCAAGTTATAAGCATTCAGCATATCAACAAAAGGCTTACTGTGTAAATACTTTACGACGCAGGCTCTGCGAACATCAGTTGGAAGGGATTCGGGCAAAGGAACGACAGCTTGCCTTTTCGGTAACGTTTCAGATCCTTTGGCTCCCGACTTTCCAACTGTTCGCTCCAATCGCCGGATCTTCTCCCCGGCATCATCCAAGTCCGATCGAAGACGACCAATCATCGAATTTTTTTCTCCTGCCACCTCCCAAGCTAGTTTCCGAAGGCGAGCAATCTCAAGCATCTTTAGCTTCAGAGATTTCCCGAAGCCTGGAAACTTCATTGCTCAACCTACTGAGCCTAGTAACTGCTTCCACTTGGTTGTGGAAGTTACCAGCAAGACTCCTGCAAACAACTTCCGAGTTAAAAAGGAGCAGAAGAGTAATTTTTCAGAATCAGAAGATAATGAAGAAAGACTTACATCACCAGTGACTTCGTAAAGACTTCATCTGGAAGTTTGGAAAGAGCTGCGCTCTCGGAAGTCATTCGAGCAGCAAGTACACCATTCCAACGCTCTGTCAAACTCGTTTGACACTAATTCAGGCGAAGGATGAGAAGGATGAGCTACACCAAGAGAAGGATGAGCTGCATCCCTTGTCACCCGACGGCGCTTCCTAGTGGCAAAATCCTCCAACTCGCAAGGAGAGGAGGAGGATGCCAAACAAGCACTGGAGTTAGAAATAGGAGCAACACCTGCTGGGACCACACCTTCATCAGATGCCAACATAGTTGCCTCAGATGCCCGAAGAGTCTCCTTCGGGGGTGCACCAACAGAGCTCACCAGCAGAGCGCCGGCAGCACCATCGGCAACGGAGTGATCAAGATCTTCCCGGGAAAGACGAGCGATCACTTCGGCCAAAGGAGGCGCAGGGACGGCATCAATAGAAACTCGCGGGAATCGACTTGAAGATTCACCGGCAGCAGCCGCCTTACGCTTGGAGGATTCACTAGCTGAAACCACCACACCGGCCCCAACCACCACCGACGGAACGATTTTCTTGCAAGATTTTGCTCTGATAAAGTTCGGGTTGATCTTGGGAGCCACTATGCAAAAAAAAAAAAAAAAAAAAAAAAAACCAGCCGTATCAGTATAGAAACCCTAGTTTTCTATAACTTCTGACAAAACAACGAACTAAACCCCAAGTATAACTACTGTGCCGTTTACTCAGGGGGGAAGTGGGGAAAGAGATGAGTAATCAAAAAACTCACTTGTTTAGAAGTTGATAGAGCTGTTGTTGGAGTACGAGGAATACGGAAGCAGGCCGAAGGACGAAAGGTCGCTTTGGCACTTTAGCAAATCTAACTTGCAGAAGTCAGGATAGATGGAGAGTACCCACGAAGGCTTTAAATAGCCTCAGGTATTAAGACGACGGTTGAAGGCTAAGGACAACCGACGACCTAGATCGAAATGACGCTTCGAAATCCGCAGAAAGCAAGATCAACGGTCGGAGGGATGCCACATGGAAACATGTGGAAGCGAGCACCTGATGCAGAGATACCTCCAATCGTCGCACTGCCATTAAAATAACGGATGTATTTCCGATTCATTGGAAACAGTGAATGGTATACAAAGGCAGGAAAACGTTTGAACTTCGCAGAAGGGAAACGTGCGGACTTTGCAATAAATGAAGTAGTGGGGAAGATTAATGCATCTTCACAATTTTTCTACAAGATTATTATTCGGCGAGGAATGAAAAGTTAAGTGATAAGTTTTATCATTAATACTTTGATATTCAAGGCAAGATTTCGGCAGGAGACGGGGAAATATAGAGGCCAACATAAAAAAAGAAATGTCTATTCATTAAATTGAGGGTAAATCTTTACAAAAAGACAACTCCCTAAGCCTTTTCTTCATTGTTACCCGAGGGACCCTGGTCGGGAGAACTTTTCTCGGGATCATGAGAAGAGCCTTCCTCAAGAGCGGCATCGGCTGAGTCCTCTACAGCAACAACTTGAGACTCGGCTTGTGATTTCTCCTCTGGAAGTGCCGGCTCGTCATTCAGGTATGCCTCATATTGAGGGTCAGCTGGAAAAGGATCATCTTCTTCTTGAGCCCAGTCCGGGAGATCCATACCAACTTTCCCGAAGACCTCTTTGTGGCATACCTCATGAAAAGGAGCAGTGTCGAAGGCAGGGATCGATCCAAGGATTCGCTCCCAAACGTCGTTACGCCCCCATGCGATAAGCTTGAATGTTGTAGAGACCTAGCAGCTCGGAGAAAGGTACGATGTTCAAGTATTTCCGAATGCACTCCTTCCGAAGCTCTGGCTTTATATGCTCGGGCTTGCTAGGGATCGCCAACTTCAGATGTTCTTCGAGCTCCCTACTTTTGATTTCAAGGCTGTCACCAAACAACGTGGCAACCGCTTTTGCTTCCTCGGCCTCGCGCTTGGCAGCAGCGGCACGAATCTTCGACGCTTCGAGGGCTTCCTTGAGGGAGATCACTTCTTCCTCATGCTTTTTCTGCAGCTCCACGGTAGCTACAGTCAGCTGGTCTATTTCAGAATTGGCCTTGGCCAATTTCTCTTCACAAGTTTGCAAAGAAGGAGCTGGTGCGACCAACCCGGCTCAATGCTTCCATGTGTTGATAAAAGCTCAACACAGCATTCCTGGGAAGGCGGAAGATATCAGAAGAAGTCATAAGAAATTATGAAAACATAACTAAGCAAGAAGACCGGTACCTTGTAGATTGACTAACAAGGGAGGTGTCATCCAGGGCTTCAAACTCCTGGCGATCAGAAGGAGCAAGACTGAGGGAACTCCAATCTGCAGCTTTCTCGGGATCCCGAGTAACCCTGTCGGTCATCTTCAGGGTCCACTGTGGGGTGAAGACCTCCTCACCATCCGTCGAAGCTTTGGATTTTTTGTTGGAGGGAGCATCAATTGTGTCATGCCTCCTCTTGGTTCGGGCGGAGGAAGAGACATTAGACCTCTCCACCATCGGTTTCTTCCCTTTACCCGAAGCATCAGCTACAGGCCTGATATTCCTGATACCCCTATAAGAGGGGTCGGGAGATAAGAGGGGTCGGGAGAGGGAAGAGAAGCCTCTTGATCTACGGTCAAGACCCTGGGCGATCGTTGCTCGGCTGTCACAACGGCCCTAGCGGCCTTCACCCGCAGGCTTTCGGGGTTCATTCGGGAGGCACTTGCAAAGAAGAAGGACAAGAGTCGAATTTAAAACATATCACTTCAGTCAAATCAAAGGATGATGGTTAGAAGCTCACAATGAGCCAAGCCCCAAGATCTTGAAGGATGGAGTTATACTCCACTTCAAATCCATGTATCTCTTGATACCACGGAATGGATTTGATCTTCCCGATGGCTGCCTCGTCTTCTCTGGATAAGGGAAGGCCCCGGTTACTCTCGGAAGAAGAAGTAAACCTCCTCCAGGTGGTTGGGAAGTTAAGATCTGATGGAGGCGCTCGACAGAAAAAGTATCGTTCACGCCATCTTTTGTGGTTAGAAGGGCAAGTTCCTTTGACAAGGATGCTGCCCCTCCAATCAAGTTCAGCCTTATTGCGTTTGGAAAGAAAAACCCATCCGGGAGGATGGGAGATAGAAAGAACATGAAAATGTACAAAGAGAGAAAGAGATGGCGTAATGCCAAGCTCAAAACACAAACCCAAGAAGCCGACGATGAGACGCCAGCTATTGGGGAGGAGCATTCCGGGACAAATGTTCCAGTGATTCAAAACTGCGGAGAACAAAGGATTAAAAAAGGGAAAGCGAACCCCGCTTTCCAGTGCTTCTATATACAGAGAAAATTCACCCGAAAGGGATGAATCAACCCTCTCATCGGGGTGGGGAGCCCTAACTTGATATGAGGAAGGAAGATCAAAATCTTGGACAGCTGAAAGAAGGGTTTCCTCATTATAAATGGAGGGAACAGAGCCAGGTCCACCATTGGACCCGGAGGTTTGAGGCTGCCTAGAAGACTCGACAATCTTGGAAGATCCAGACTCGAGAAGGACAGGAGAAGTTTCGGTTTTTCTTTCAAAACCTTTTTGAGAAACTTCAGCGAACTCTTGCCAGAAGACAGTTAGGGTTTTGTTATCACTATCCGACTGTTCGGGAGCAGGAGAGGCAAAAGCATCACTGCTATTACCAACAAGGGGTACTAAAGAAGCCCTATCGTCCACCATTACTTGTTTCAAAAACTACAAAAAGAAAAAGACCAAGAAACTTACCGATTCGGTGAGACGGAAGCTTGAGAGCGAGGGAAGGCGCGAAGCGAACAACAAAGGTTCAAATTCCAGACAGGAAGAATGAAACCTATGAAGACAACGAACCGCTTTTAAAACTCCCGCACGAGTGTTCGGGAATCTGAACGATTGAGATTGATTCAAAATTAGCGATCAAGATTGAAAGACGTTTTGAAAGTTTGAACTCACGAATCCGAAATAGGCGTTCGGAAACCGTCGCTTGGATGACGTGAGCCACGACAGATCAACTGCAAGGAGATATGTGGCCTTACACTCATAACGCTCGAGGAAAAGTGACCACCGCATTAAATGTGATATGACATTTAATGAAGCACGCAGAGATTATCATCTGACGACGAACCCAGTTAAAAACCAAGCCCTCGGGATCGACCGAACGCTTGGTCTGGGGGGCTCGTGATACGGAGGGATTATGATCAGACCGGGTTCATACCTGGTCCAACCCTCGACCCCGATCGAGACGGAAAGAACCGATTCGCTCCCGAGCAAACCGGATCCAGAAGATGGCTTGCTGAAGAAGAAAGCTTATTCGGCTGCAAGCGTGCCCTAATCCTACTTATGGATTAGGGTAATCACCCTAATGATGGCAGACTCGAATTGACGGCTGCGGATAATCATTATCGAAGGGATAAACATCGTATAACCTAAAGGTTATCTCAGGAGTCCTCTACTAGCCCAAACTAGTAGAAGTCTATTGCTCAACGGATCTCACTGATAAGATCCAACGACTACCCGAAGAAGGCTCAAGTGCATCCAACGAAAGAGATCCGAAGGTACACTCTATATAAACCTCACTACCATACAAGGTGGGGGATGGAAAAAAGAATACTATCTGAGACTCAGGTTCAGATATATACTGATAGACCTAAACTATCAGTGATCTGCTATCTAGATCACCTTTCCCAGTTCTTCATTCCTTAGCTCTGCGCTTCTAGCAGAGCCGTTTGTGATTAAGTTCATCAACTGACTTAGCCTTCGGAGGTGGACTCCTGACCCCAGCGGTCGGGCCACATCTGACGCTTTCGTTTTGCAGGACATCACGTGGAGATCCAAGGGCTGAGCAGATTTTGGACGCATCACCATGATATTTCAAAATGAACAAATTATTCTTTGTTTTTACATTCTTAATTCTTTATATCTATTTTTCTTTATTTACTTCTTTTCCTTTTCTCCATCCTTTATAGGAGTCCATTATGCGTAATTAGATGTAACTTTTTTAATTTTTATACTTTTTCTCTCTTCCTATTTTGTTGGAATTGTTTAATATCAGATAGTCATCATATTTTGAAAAGATAATGGTTTATACACGCTAATAAGAACTTTAGATTCCTTTCAAAATGTGAGCCGTATAGATCAACAACAGCAAACATAAAGTTATTTTCAATAGGGCTGAATTGAAATGGATTTGCGTGTTGATGGCCAGAAATTGTACATAAATTTCTCATGGGCAGGTACAAGTTTTAAGGATCTGAAAACATGAAACAATATGAAGCATGGGGACTAGATCTCTATTCTCTCACTCATAACCATCAACTGTTTCCTTCTACTTCTGTTCCAATCTGACGTGCATTTCCCATCCAAGTCAATCTATGAACAATTAGGTTCTAGCACTTCGAATACCCCCCTTTCTTCTTAGAGGGTGTGTTCCAAGGTGCAACATTTTGCCAAAACTAGGAGTTTTGCTACCTAGTGAAACTATCAAAACCCCTAAATTTTGTTCAGATTTTGACCTTTTTTATAGTAAGGGTAACAGATTGCAGCGAAATTTTGGTGAAATTTCATTGAGATTTTGGAAATTCCCCCTACAATTCTATGAAACTTACAACTTTTCAATTTTGCTTATGATTTTATTTCACCATAGGTTGAACCAGAAATTTTGGCAAGTTTCTGCAAATTTGGCAAAATTTCTTACCATGGTGTGTTCTAGCATTTTAGTATATTACTTTATTAGAGATGAATCAAGAATGGAAGGTAATTTGAGAAAATACATTTTGATATGGTACTCCTATGGACTAATTTCTTGTCCATTTCTGACATCGATTTCTTTGTAGATGTGTGACATGTTCCAAACATCACATCAAAAGGTTGAGGTCTATTTATAAGTCACATCATTTTTTTTTTAAATTTAATTACAACTTTTTGATGTGACTTGTAAATGGATTTCAACCATTTGATGTGATGTTATGACACATGTCATACATCTACAAGAAAATGGACAATCTATTTCTGACAAGAAAATGGATTGGACAAATTTCCGTACTCCTATAATCTCTTAACAATTAAAATATACATTATACTTATTACACATAGGATTGGGCTGCCTCACTTTTGGCTTGAGGCCTCAACCTTAACTCAGCCCAGCCTCAAACTCTTAATGCATGTTAATTTCCAACTCTAATACATTCTTAGAGACATTAAATCTAGTCCCCGTTTGAGCTCAAGGCCGGCCAAGGTGGATTTGGCCGTTGGCACCAAATTTCTAGGCCTATCCAATACGTTACCACCAAATTATATTAAGTTTAACCATGACCAGTTCTACCTCATTTGTCTTACTCCCCACAAGTTAAACCATCTTAATTTTTATTTTTATAATTCCCCATTCTTAGGGCTTGTTTGGTTCTTTGAATCTAGAGATTTGAAATTCCTGGATTCATGAATCAGAGATTTATGTTTGTTTGGTTGTAAAACATCTATGGATTCATGAAATCTATGGATTTCATTTTTTTGCCTAAAAACTTGAATTAAGTCATTCTTGGGTAGTGGGTGAAATCCAGCTCAGCTTGGCTTATTCTACTGGAACGTCTTTATCATCTGCTTTCGGCTTTAAAACAACAAAGACTTTTGAACAGACGTCTTTGTCTCAAAGATTTCAGCTGTTGATGTTTCTGACAATCACAAGATCAGTGTTGAGGTCAGTGTAAGTCTGTCTATGATGTTGAGTCTAGGTGGTGTTGAAGCTGGCTCATTCATGCTAGTCATCTTAGAGCTATGAGTTAGAACAATGTTCACCAACTAATATAAAATAGATGAAATTTACAGATTCACGCGAGGTAACTTGACGGAACTTTACGAACTTTGATGGATTTGAGGCTAACAAAACAATTAATTTTTTAAACCATAAGTCCACAGATTTGAAATCCATAGATATAAAATCTAGATATAAAATCCTATTTCATTTCAAATTCCTGGATTCATATAACCAAATAGCCCCTAATGTTTTTATCTCGCCGTTTTCCTTGACATCCACCATAAAAGTGTAAGGGACCAAAAATTGGGAGAAGATTGGGGAAATTTATAACTTTATCCAAGCAAATATAAGTAAACCATTGTTATCACTCTTTTTAAAAGAAAACTCGAGTTTCCATGTTAAAAGACAATCACCGTTCCATTGCGTATATAAATTTGAAAACTCCAAACCACAAGGAGATGCATCTTCCAAAATCTATAATGACTTTCTCATACCAAAGAAGTCTTAAAGCGTTCATTTTACCCAAAAAAAGAAAAGCGCGTTTGCCCAGATGACCCGTCACTGACTACGGGGTCATAAAGCATTTGCCCAAATGACCCGCCACCCACTAAGAAGTCTTAAAGCATTTGCTTAGATAACCCATCACTCAGTAGGGAGTCTTAAAGCTCAGTTCTTCTTTTCGTAGTCTTAAAGCTAAGCTCACATCTTATATTCTTCATGATTTGACTCTTAGCCTCACCCCATAAGGCCCATCATGCGGCAATTAGATGCATTGGTTTCTTTTCTTCTCTTTTTCACTCTCTTTCGTCCATTATTAGTTTGCCTTTTGTCTAATTTGTTCCAATTCATAAATGCCTACAGGAACATTTTTTAGTTGATCCCAAACTGAATTGATATGGAATTAAGAGAGGCAGCTTAGAAAAATCAGCTGTAGAATTCCCTGAGATTCACACAATTTGGGTGGAATGACAATAGTGATTAAAAGAAATTTGAAAGCTCCAAATGACCCACTCGGGGGGCTGTGCAGAGACAACTTTCAAACTTTATAAAGACTTACACAGCAGAGTAGATGGCATTGATTTGTAGAAAAAAAAATCATAAAACATTCCAAGTAGTCTATACTTGGAATGATCCGGTCTTTGTAGTCAATAATGTGTTGATACGTTGTTTTCTAAAGAATCTTATTGGGCTTTCACCCCCAAAAGATCCGTGAGGCACTCACCATCACTCTTCATGGAAAATACTTTATCATGCCCATAAATCACGTTTGTATTAGGATCCTTCTTAGGGATTGTCTCATGCATGTTTTGTCTATAAATAAGCAGCCAGAAGAACTCGATGCATCAGTCATCCAACATTTACAAAGCCTATGCCTTTTCTAGTTCCTTTGAAGAAATTTATTAGGCAAGTATGTGTTGGCAATTCCTTCTTTTCTTACTAGTTCTATTTCAGGCTTGTTTCCTTTCTTCTCCTTCTCATTTGTGTCTCCTTGATGAGCGCTCTGCTTTACTGCAATTTAAGCAAAAGCACTCCTGTGTCTCTGGAGAATGTGCTCCATCTCTCAACTTGTGGAAGCCAAATACTGATTGTTGCTTCTGGGAAGGCATCTCTTGCGATGGCACAACTGGTCATGTAGTTGGGCTTGCTCTCTTCAATTCGTCGCTCCATGGTACTATCCATTCCAATAGTACCCTTTTCAATCTCCTTCACCTTCAAATGCTCGACATCTCACGGAACGTTTTTGATTACTTTGCACCATTGGGCTTTGAAAGACTCTCTGGATTAATGCATCTCAACCTCTCAGGTAACTCTTTTTCGGGACAATTTCCGTAAAAAATATCACAACTCACAGAATTGGTTTCTCTTGATCTTTCATCAAATAACTTTCAGGGCCAAATCCCATCTCAAATCTCAAATCTTACCAAGTTGGTTTCTCTTGATCTTTCTCAGAATAACTTTCAAGGCCAAATCCCATCTGAAATCTCAAATCTTACCAATTTGGTTTCTCTTGATCTTTCTGACAATGGATTTCATGGCAAAATCTCATCCAGAATCTCTAATCTTACCAAGTTGGTTTCGCTTGACCTCTCTTACAAGTGGGGAAATTCTGGATCACTTGAAATCCCTCATTTGGGAATGTTCTTTAAAACCTTAACTAGGTTAAAAGAACTACGTTTAATGATATGAACTTGTCAGCTCAAGTAATAGGGATTGGTGTCGTCACTTGTCATCCGCACTCCCTAACCTTTACGTGTTGTCAATGAATAGATAATTACAAGTCCCTTGGATGAATCAATCTTCAGCTTTCGTTTTCTGACAGAGCTAGACCTTGGTAACAATGAGAATCTCATTTCCACAATACCGAGTTCTTTGATGAACCTCACTTCTCTCACTGCCCTTAATCTTCATAGTTTTGGGTTCTATGGAGATTTTCCAAGTAGTGTTTTTCTTCTACCTAAGTTGAGTTCCATAGACTTATCTTTTAATTCACTTATCTCAGGGCGCTTGCCTGAATTCCCTCAAATAAACGCTACTCTTCAATATCTGTCTACTGGATGGACAAAATTCCAAGGGAGGTTGCCAAGTTCGATTGTGAACCTAAAGTTTTTGGAGGAATTAGATCTTGATCATTGTAACTTATCAGGACCAATCCCTCCATCTATTAGTAATCTAACCCATCATGAGGGACTACTGTTGAACAACAATTTGTTCCAAGGGCCCATCCATTTTTCTCTGTTTTATCTCCCATCAATGTATCAATTGGACTTGTCCATTAACCAATTCAATGAGATCGTAATAAGTCAGCCTCCTCCTATCCACAACATCTCCTCTCCTTTCTCTAATCATATGATGCCACATATTTTATTAAGTGACAACCATTTGAGAGCAGAAGACTTGATGAGTTTGATTTCTAAGATCAAAGGAATAGTTGAAGTTCTTGACCTTTCATTCAATGACTTTGGCAACCTAGGACAAGATAGAGATCTTTCCTATGATGGTTTTCCAAGCAATAATAGTGGTGACATCAAGTCAATGCTCAATTTTTGATCATATATTTGAGTTCTTGCAACATTAGTAAATCCCCTGAAAAATTCCTCAAGAATTAGGAGCTAGAACTTCTAGACCTTCCTATAATAAAATTAGAAAGTTCCTAGAGTCCTTAAGGATCTCAAGGAATTGAACAATCTACGTATTGGTGGCAACAAAATTGGTGGTGAGATACCCAATGGATATGGCTAAAGAATCTGAGAGAGCTGAACCTTTCTGAGAATGTGTTCACAGGTCTGGAATTGCCATTACCTAATCACTCCTTCAACATATTAGAAGTACTTGATCTTCACTCAAACATGATGCAAGAATGTCAATCATCTTCTCCATGCTCTCCCCAAACATTTGATGAGTATGACAGGGAGGTTGTATCCCATATCTTAGGGAATCTCACTTCCTTTTTCTTTGAAATCACCTATTTCTTCTCAATTTCAAACAACAAATTAGCTGAAAAAAATCCCTTCCTCAATCTACAAGGGTAGCAATTTTGAGGTCATAGATTTGTCCAACAACCAATTGAGTGGCAACATTCCAACATGCCTCAACAATAGCAATTTGGGTATGCTAAATTTGCAAAGGATCAAATTACATGGGCCCATTCCTCTTGATGTCAAAGATGGGTGCAATCTGCATTACCCTGAAACTCAATGAAAACAATCTCCAAGGAGAAGTTCCAAGATCATTAAGCAACTGCAAGTTACTCACTATATTGGATATTTCAGACAACCAGTTGAGTGGTACCTTTCCCCATTGGTTGGAAAATCTCACTGAATTGCAAGTTCTAGTTCTAAGGTCCAACAAATTTGGTGGTCCCATCACTCAACCTGTCCAAGCTCATTCTTATCCTTCCCAAGCCTGCATGTCATTGATCTCTCTTTCAATAATTTTACGGGAGATTTACCATTGCAATACATTCGTCATTGGAAGGCTATGATGTGTAACAGGTATGTATCCGACTTGTATTACTATAATGCAAATAATCTTGCATACTATCAAGACACAATTGTAATTACTGAGAAGGGAACAGAGCTGGACATGCAGAGAATTTTAACCACCTTCACCACCATTGATCTATCTAGCAATTATTTTGTAGGAAAGATCCTTGATGCATTGGGAAACTTGAAAGCACTCAATGTGCTAAACTTGTTTCGAAATAGCCTAATAGGTCGAATTCCATTTTCGATGGGAAATCTAAGTGGTCTTGAGTCACTAGACCTTTCCAGAAACAAACTCTTTGGAGAAATCCCAATGCAATTGGTAAGTTTGACATTCCTTGAAGTCTTGGATCTATCTTACAACAACTTAATAGGAATTATTCCACAAGGGAGCCAATTCAACACTTTTCAAATGCTTCCTATGAGGGAAATGCAGGATTATGTAGTTTTCCTTTGACAAAGAAGTGCAGAGTTTTACCTCCCACACCGACAATTCGAAAAGGAGATGATGATGATCATGATGAAACATGTTTGTTCGATTGGAGGTTTGCGTTGGCAGGATAATGCGCCAGTGTTATAGTTGGATCGGTTGTTGGACGAGAGTTATTCTGGAGAAAAAACAGATGTTCTGAGTTCATTTCCAGGCTTGTGGTGTCCAAGCAGAGGAAAGGGACAAGCAAAACCAAATTCCAGAATAGAGATAAATGAATCCATATCGACAATGAAATTTCCTATATTTGCTTTTGCAATTTTGTTCTTTTATTATGTTTCTTTGCTTGTGTGTACTCGTCTTTGGGTTGAGTCAGATTTTGAGCCCCCTTTTAATGTATCTATATTTAATATTTTCTATGGGAAAATTTTAGAGACACCCTAAGATATATAATGAATAGCACAGACAACCCAAGTGTATGCTAAATTAACATAAACACCCGGAAATATTACCTTAAATTGTGCTAGAGTACACTATATCAATATATTACATTAAGAGTCATCATTTTTTATCTTGTAAGTTCCAAAAATCCCCTTCATATCATGGAAGGGTAACGTCCTAACGTGTTTCATATTGATTCAATTTTGAACCCCTAGCTTAGCTTTCTTGAGTCTTAATCACATCCCTGGATGCTTCTTCACCAAAAAACTCGGTAGGGTCTATGTGGGACCCCACTAGGGTCACTTTGAAATTTATTTATTATTATTCAGATGTCAATACCACCCCCATTTTGTTGTGAAGAAGCTTTGGGGGAGAAGTTTGTGCTACCCTAATTGGGAAATGATCCACTATATTCCCTTGTTTGCCTCGAGTGAGCTCTCTTTTGTTCCAAGTCTGCCTAGATTATGTGAAGTGTGGCTCTTCACTTCACTTTGGAAAGAAATGAATTTCTGCAATTTCTTTTATTCGCCAAACCAAGAAACTATATATACACACACACATCCATTGTTTCATAGCATATTAGTAAACCCTGAATATATACAGAGTTGGTGTCTAATGAAGGAGCTATTTTAAGACCATTATTTACAAACCCAAAAAGAGAGAGAAGAAGGCTATATGGCCAATGCCTAACAGGGCAAGGTAAAGCGTCACATAAAGTCTTGTGGTTAGTGATGATCTTGACTAAAGAAAACTGCTCAAACACACCCAATTCGTCATCCGCAATAAGAGCATCCATTACTGCTTGCAGTTCCGAGGAACCACTACTTCTTCCTACCTTTAACAAAACACTAGCTCTGTTAACGTTTCAAGGGAAGACAGCCAGCTTCGACGGTGACGCCTCCAAGGAAGAAGAAAATATTTCATTCATACTAATTATTCGCAGTTACAACTTATATACTGCTCCCTTCAAAACCCTACAATGCTTCTAGTGCTAACCCTACAATTAATCCCTTACATCCACTCCTATCGTGATCACAAAACTCCTTCCCATCGTTAATTGTCCCTTTCCCTCCTTTACACATAATCCTTTAAACACGCCGGTGGTTTCCTCTCACTGTGTGGTCTTGCTGCCACTACGGTGGTGCTTTGATCTTGCTCTTGCTTGTCGCCCATCGTGGCCTTTGTGGTCTTGGGTGTGGTCCCCTGAATGTCCCTCTCACTCGCTCGCGTATCCCCTACACCAACTGAAGGTACATGCTTCGTAACATTGGCCACCTATTACAGCAAAACCTTGTCCTCAAGGTTCAGATTAGGAGCAAGTTATCGGATCTTACAGACGTCCTCCCAAGTGGTGTCTTCAAGTGGCAAATTAGACCACTGCACCAGAACTTGGTCCATAGACTGGTTCCCTTGACGGATGTGACAGCGATTCATAATAGCCAAAGGGACCAGCTAGGTGGAATCTGCCAAAATTGGTGGGAAAATGACAGAATACTAGGTATATCACCCATGAATTTGTTGAGCAATGAAACATGGAATGCTAGGTGAATCCTAGCTTCAGTTGGGAGGTCTAGCTTGTAGGAGACCTTGCTGATGTGAGCTATAATTGGCCCAAAGAATTTGAGTCCTAGTTTTTGATGAGCAAGCAATGCCACAGAGGTTTGCTGATAAGGTCGGAGCTCTACCCACACTAAGTCCCTGTTTGCAAATTCCACATCCTGTTGATGTTTTTTTGCAACGTATTTCATCCTCTCTTGAGCACTGAGCAAGTTAGAGCGAAGTGTATGGAGTAGGGAAGCTTTGGTTTGTAGTTCTGTATCTACCACTTCATTCTTTGTAGAGTTGGGAGTGTACTGTGCAAAGGTGGGTGGTGCACACCCACACAAATGCCTCAAATGGTGTCATTCCGGTGGTGTTATGAAAGGATGTATTGTACCACAATTCATCAAGAGGAATGTACTTAACCCATAGGTTGGATTCATCTGCCGCATAACTTTTGAGATATTGCTCCACACATTTGTTTAAAGCTTCCATCTGGACCTCTGTTTGCTGGTGGTAGGTGCTCCCCATGGCTAAAGTTGTTCCCTAAAGATGAAATAATTCCTGCCAGAAATTTTTGATGAACAGTGGATCATGATTAGACACCAATGAACGGGGTATGCCATGCAATTTGATAATTTCATGGAGAAAAACCTCATCAACCTTTTTGCTTGTGATAGTACTGCCCATCGCACAAAAATGTGCATACGTCGTCAGTCTGTCAACTACCATCAAGATGGTAGTTTTCCCTTGCGAGTTGGGAAGGGAGGTGATGAAATCTAAAGAAACATCCTCCTAAACTTTCTCTAGGATGGGCAAGGGCTGGAGGAGTCCCTAGGGACCGCTTTGATGGATTTCATCTATTGGCAAATAACTCATTCCCTCACAAAATTGTGCACATCTGAACGGACTCCCTTCCAATAAGGTTCAATGCTACCTGATGGTAGGTTCTGAGAAAGCCTGCATGCCCACCATCTGAAGTGGTGTGATACTCCTGCAAGAATAGCAACCTCTGGGGAGATGCTTCAAGGTTGCTTCAAGAATCACCAGATGATGGTGGAAAAATAGCAACCCCTATTTTGTTGAATATCCCTCCACCCTTGTCGGTTTCTGTAGCAAGTCATCCCGTAGTTGGCAGAATTTAGTATCAGATTCAATTTCTGCTTTTAGAACATCCAAAAAGTTCAGCATCGGCATGGAGAATGTAAAAAGGGACGCCACTAGGTGTGATCAGCGGGATAGAGCATCAGCTGCAGAGTTCTCCTTACCGGGTATACAGACGATGTCGAACGTGAAACCAAGGATTTTCGAGAGCTAGTGCTATTGCTTTGGGGTCTGGATGACTTGTGTGGTGAGCTCATGGAAGCTTCACTGATCTGTAACAATGGTGAATTGCTGCCCAAGGAGGTATTGTAGCCACTGATTTATAGCCTGAGTTACCACATACATTTCATGAACATATGTTGAAGCTAGCATCATCTTTAGCCGCAACTTCTTGAAGAATGAGATGGGACAATGATCTTGAGATAACATTGCCCCTATTCCTTCTTCTGACGCGTCAGCCTCCACTATGAAGGGACGGTTGAAGTCCGAAAATGCCAATACCGGTGCAAAAGTAAGTATTTATTGGAGGCTTTCAAAGGCTTCTTGAGCTACTGGCATCCACATATAACTTCCTTTTTTTTAATAGTGCTGCAAAGGTGCTGCAACATTGAGCATACCAGTGAACAAATTGAAATTAATTACCCGTTAATCCAAGGAAGCCCCTTAGTTCTGTAATGTTTCGGAGCGCTGGCCAGTCCAAGGCTGCCTTTATTTGGTTGGGTCTCCTACAGCCTCTAGACCGGTGTGAGTAGAAGATGGCTTTCGAACCTCAGATGCAGCAGTATGGAGGATCACTGGCTCTGGTGTTTCCTTGTTTGATGGACTAATGTCAAAGTTGATCCCTGGCAAACAAAGTGATAAAGCCTTCTTTGGTCATTTGATAGGCTACCCGAAAGTTTCTTCCTCTCTGAATTTCACCTCTATGATGATGACGGAAAGATTGATTGCCTGCTGGGACCTTGGTGTGACCATGATTTGCTGCTTCAACGAAGGGTTCTTTGCAATAGAATTTGTTACTAGTGATCAAAGGAACATTATGCTTTCTAAGGCACCATGGTGGATAGACAATATGCTCTTTCATATGGCGTTGGAACCCTTCCTTGTTTCTTATCAACTTGGTGACCCAACTCCCCCGGTGGCAATTTGGGTTCAATTCCATGATCTCAGGGACAACTGCTACTCATCCAAAGAGATTGCTAAAGTTGCTTCACAGCTTGGAAGGGTTGTTGATGTTCAACTACACCTCAAAAACCTTGGTCTGTCTTCAAGAGTGGCTTGAGCAAAAATTATGTTTGATTTAGCCGATGCGGTCGAATTCCAGGTGGCGCTAGGGACTGATAGTGGTGAATTTGTGCACTTGAAGTGCAAATTTTAAGTGAAACTTCTCTATACTTGGTGTGGTCGTTTAACCCATTCGGATGGAGGTTGCCCTTTTAGAAGACTCTCTGATGGAAGCTCTAATAAGGACTTAAACTTATCTGGGTTTTTCAAAAAAGCCAAAGCTACCCCTATTTGGTTTGGCTTGTCCAAAGTTTTGTCTTCAAAAACATTGGAGAAGTTGTTGGCTTTCAAAGCCCAAAAAGTGTCCAAACTTTCTGAAATTTTCAAGAATCATGGACCTTCAAAAAATTTGCCTCCGGGTCTCAATCAGATGGAATGTGATGAAGGCATGGTTAAAGAAGATGGTGAAGTGCTACCATATGAAAAGAATGAGATTGTTAGTGATGATAAAGGTGACCAATCTGATGATTTCTTCCTCTCTTCTCTCTTTGAGAACCTCTCAAATCTTTTAAGATCTCGGTTTTTGATTGGAGTAATTAAGTTGTTGAGCTGGATGGCCATGACCGAAGTTTGCACAAATGTCATGGGTTGAAAGAGAAAGAATTGACTGACATGCAAAGACAATTAATATTTATCATGTATACTGTAACCACCATAACCTTAGGGTAGGTGGTATGCATGGTGATGTCTCCAAAAAAGCTGATGCTGCTGCTAATGCTTCGGGAGATGATGAGAGTTGGAGCTCAGGTCCCAGTAAACACGCCCACAAATGAAAGAGATCACACAGCCCGAACCACATACTTCTCCCGCATCAAATGATCCAATCCCAAACCCTGCCCACCCCAATCTTCAACCCGTTTGAGGCCTTTAAGACAAAAGGTTGATTCTTTACTGACCATGACTGCTGATCCTGATAACCTGCTAGATCAAATCAAAGGTGGCATTGACTCAAGAGTCCTCAATAGGGCAGAAAATACTTTCCTGAAATTTTTTTTGGCAACCTTATTTCAAAACTCGATAACAAATCAACCTCTGATGGAAAACCAGGTGAACCTTGTATTTCAATTATTGCTTTCAATCCTCTTCATCTCTACGCTTTGTTTTTCTATCTTCTCTTGGATTTTTGTTGGTTTCCGCAAATATTATGGCCTTCTATTTTCCCAGATCCATGATTTCTTCGCTAATTAGTTCTTGGCAATTGATGTTATGTCTGTGCTTTATCAAGTGCTCCCTGTTTCTGTCCAACAATATCAGAACTAACTCTTGGTTTTTATTTAGAATCCAGTTAGCGTGTTTAATTTTCTGTTGTAAACGCTTTTGTAGTATCACTTTTTGTCTAAAGTGGAAGTGGATTTTGAAAAAGAATTGGTGCAATCTCTATTGGCTTTCTACCTTTTTGTTTAAAGTAAAGATGATGATCCTCTCTTGGAATGTACAGGGCATCAATGGCAAATTCTCCATGCAGAGTCTAGGGAAACTTTGTAGCAAGTCTAATCCTAATGTTTTGTTTCTATGTGAAACCAAATGTAAATCTTACCTGGATATAATGCCAAAATTTGGGAAACATTTCCATCAATTATCCTCTAGTTTTGAAATTCCTAGTAGGGGTGTGTGACAGTTTCAAGGAGGGCTTTGGGTTATTGCTCACACAATTATTAAATTCAATGTCTTATTTTTTTTCTTCCAGTTTTGTGTGCATACAATTTCACTCATTGCATCTCTCCTTTGTGGTTGTTTTCATCTACGCCCCACCCCAATACCCAGATTGAATTACCTATTGGCAATCTCTCTTTCGATCACTTCCAAGCAATTTTTTATCCTTTCCTTCTTTGTGGTGATTTCAATGAAGTTAGGATTGCCTCTAATAAGTGTGGGGGACTATTTCGGCCATCACCTGCACTCTCTTTCCTCAAGAATCTAATCAACTTCTTTTCTTTGGTGGAACTATTTGGCACTAGTCCTATGTTCACATAGTCCAACCACAAAAAACCTCCGCTTTTAACTCGGGAAAAATTAGAGTGTGTGTTCTTTTCTCCTACCATTTTGGACTTATTTCCAAATCTAAAGCTTTCAAAACTCCCAGCTATTGGTTCTGATCATTCTCCCCTCCTTAATACTAACCCTTTTCTGTTAAGTGGCGGGAAATTATTTCACTACCAAGCTGCCTGGCATGATCATCCATATTTCTTTCAGGATCTTTCCAGCAATTGGGTAAGTCTAGGTAATGTTCCCCTTAACCAAAAACTTGATCTTGCAATATTTCTTAGAAGGTGGAATAACGGGAGGTTTGGGAATGTTCAGTCCCTTGGTGAGAGAATTGAAGCTGAACTTTGGGCTATTGAAACCTCATCTACCCCCAACTGGTTAGAATATAATAAATAAAAAAAAGGCATGGCTCGGTTGGATCTACAATGCCCAAGAAATATTCTGGTTCCAAAAAGCTACAAAATTGTATATGGTGAGTGGTGATAGAAATACTAGATTTTATCATCTCTCTTCACGTATTAATACCAAAAGAGGAAAATTAAATTCTTAAATGAAGGGGATTGTGTCATTTCTGAAATTGCTTTGATTGCTAATTGTTTTGGTGATTACATGATTAAATTATACACTTCTCCCAAGCTTGTTGATAGTTCTTTTCTTAATGATTTGTTTTTGCCTTCTCCCCTCGTTCTTTAACTCTAATTGCATTGCTGATATGCTTGATGAGGCGAGAGATCAAGTCCTGTTGTTTTCTCTATTGGGGCATTTAAAGCTCTAGGTTTTGATGGTTTCCAGGCGGCATTCTTCCAGAAATTTTGAGAGATTGTAAAAAATGAAATTTTAATATTTGTACATAATTTCTTTCGTTATGCTACTTTACCTTTGGTGTTAATCACACTTTTGTTGTGTTTCATCCCAAAGAAGGACGATCCTTCTGAAGTGACTGACTTCATACCCATTAGCTTGTGCAATGTGTCCTACAAGATTCTTGCTAAAATTCTAGCCCGTAGAATGAGACCTTTGTTGAGTGATTTCATGCCTCCTTTTCAAGGTACTTTTGTTCCATCTAGACAGATTCATGATAACATCATGGTTGTGCATGAAGTTTTTCATTTCTTGTCACACACTAGGAGTAAGCAGGGTTTTATGGCCCTGAAGCTTGATATGTCTAAAGCTTATGATAGAGTTGAATGGAACTCTCTTATGAAAATTTTGCAATGTTTAGGCTTTAACTCCAAATGTTGTGACCTTATCTCTACTCTGATCTCATCGGCCACTTTTTAAATCAAAATCAATGGGTCTCCATATTCTTGGCTCACCGGCAACAGAGGACTTTGACAAGGGTGTCCTCTAAGTCCATATCTATTCCTCCTTGTCATGGAGTTCTTTATCCATATTACTCTCAAATTTTAGAAGTGTCAATGCCTTTCAAGGCTTAAGGATTGCTAGGAATGCTCCTAAGATCTCTCATCTGTTTTGTGTTTTTTTTTTTTTTCTTCTTCTTTTTCTGATGATACATTTTTGTTTTGTAGAGCCAATGTGGAGGATGCATGTGTGTTTCAAGTTATTCTTGATCTATTCTCTAACATTACAGGATAGGTTATTAATGTGGAGAAAAGTGAAATTTTCTTTAGTAGGAATGTGAATCAGCATACCAAATATAAACTTATTGGATTTTGGGAGTAAAACAGTTTGGAAAAAAGGCTCTCTATCTTGGTACTGATCTCTTTCCTTCTAGATCTAGAATCAAAGATTTACAGCCTCTCCTAACCAAAATGGAGAGAAAATTGAGTGGTTGGAAAGCTTGCTCATTGTCTTATGCTGGGAGACAAATTATTGTGCAATCTGTGCTAGCTGTTTTGCCTGTCTATCATATGCAATACTCTATTTTTCCTAAGGAAATTTGTAGAAAAATGGATTTGTTGTGTCATAGGTTTTGGCTTGGGCACATTGTTTCAGATAAACACCTCACACTTATAGCTTGGGATAAGTGTTGTATGCCTAAAGAAAATGGGGTTTAGGTTTCAAAAAGCTTGAGGATGTGAATCGTGCTTCGCTTCTTAAACAAGGGTGGAGACTGATTAATGAACCAGAATCTATGTGGGCTAAATGCTTTAAAGCTAAGTAGTTTCCAAAGACCTTTATCTTTGACCCTAAAATTTCTCAAAAAAAGGGCTTACTTTTTTGGAACAGGTTGTGGAAAGTTATTCCAGCTCTTGTAGGATTAGTGTTTAGGAGAGTAGGAAATGGACCATCTACTTCTTTCTTGTTTGACCCTCGGGTGGAATCAACACAGAACCATACTATTGGGGAGTTCAACTCCCATTTCCAACAAAGGGATGTTAGCTTATCTAAGGTGATTCAACATCGAGCTTCTTTGATAGAAGAAATCAGGGCTTCCTTCTCTGCTCAATCTCAACTTGCCCTCAACAATATCTTTCTCAGTAGCGAACCAGACTGCTGGGTATCAAAACTCTCTGTGAATGGCTGTTTCACCGCTAATGTTTACAGTAGAACTATTAATAAAGAATATGCTATTTGTAGTAATTCCAATATAGATTGGTGATGCTTCCTATGGAAATTACCAATTCATCCTAAATTTAAAATTTTCTTTTGGCGATAAGGCATGCAGGAATTCCAGTTAAGGCGATCATCGGTTGATGGACAATGATCCAATTTGATTGTCCTCTTTGTGCCAAATGCGAGGAGACGATTTGCCATTTGTTTATGGAATGCGAATTGAGTAGACGGATAAGGGCGTCGGAACCATTAGGCCTTTGAGTGGACCATATCCACCACAATAATCTGTTGCAACTTTGCCTTCATTTACTTCATGTTGGACTGGATAAAGCTACTCTTAAGTGGTTCTTCAACATGTTTGTCCTCACATGTTATACTATTTGGTCTTTTTGTAATGGTGTTGTCTTTAATAATAGAACTCCAAATCCACTTAAAGCCATCGAGTTTATAAATAAATGGTCTTCTGATATGCAACTATACCCAATTAACACAAAAGAAGAAGACTTGGGAATCATCAAGAATCTCCCCCAAATGTGTATTTGTAAGTCTCTTCTCACTTATCAACATAGTAATGACCCAATTCTAATTTGTGTAGGGGAACGTTAGCATGCGGGAAAAAAAAAAAAAAACTGGTTGGTTATGGGATTGCTTGAGAAAGGTACGATTACATTCCTAGAATGGGGGAGCGTGGATGGCGTTGATACAACAAAGGCAACTTTAGAGGGCATGTCTCGTGGATTAACCCTAATGTCCCAGGAAAAAAAATAAAGATTCACTGAATTTGGAACAATGCTAAGCAATTGGATCACATCTGATCTTGACTCAGTGGCACTCACAACATATTGTTCAGATTGTTACCATCTTAGACATGCTAGAAGATACAAAAAGCACACCTTTCCAGGACCACAACATCCAATTGTGGGTAGAAACAATTGCAGGAAAAAGACCTAAATATACAGATTTAGGGACAAAAATCCTATCGCCGCAAGCTTGTATTTGTAGTTCCATTATTTAATGTGTATTTTGTTTCTTTCAACAAAAAAATGAAAAATGTAATACTAAGAATTTCTTAGATTTCTTTCAAAAGCTCATCATCATCATTATACACTTTAACAAAAATTTCTTTAGATTTCTTCCAAAATGTGAAATAGGTGTGTTAATCAAGAACAACAAACATAAAGACATTCCGATTGGGCTGAATTAAAATGGAATTGGGTGTCAATGGCCGAAGATTACAAGAAATTTCATCAAAAGGTATGTAGCAAGTTTAAGGATCTAAGAACATGAAACAACATGAAGCACCCCAGGGGGGGGAGGGTAGATCTCTATTCTCTAACTCAATAACATCAAATATCTCCTTCTAGTTCTGCTCCAATCTGACATGCATTTCCAACCCAAGTCAATCTGTAAACAATTAAGTTCTAGCACTTCGATTTTTCATTTCTTTTATTCTCAACGAGGTATCTGAAAAAAAAAAAAAAAAAAAAACATTTTTAATATAGTAATCTTATAATCCCTAACAATTAAATTGTATAATATATTAGAGATAGAATTGGGCAGCCTCTGTTTGGGCTTGAGGCCTCAATCTTAACTCTAGAGGATGTAACTTCCAACCACAACTAGGGATGCATGTAAACTCGGTCCTGACGACCCCAATTCCCCCTAACCCACACTTAGCCTGAACAGGATTTGAGGAAATAATGGCCCAGCCATCTAATTTGATTTACGGTGACTGAGTCGGTCAGTGCACATGAAACTTCCTCACTTTGATATAGTCGTAGTTTCTCAAGTTGTATATGATTTGTAGACGCCTAGTTGTCACTTTTACTCCTCTTTTTTCTTCACATCTACTATAAAAGTGTAGGGGACCAAAAAGTAGGAGAAAATAAGGGAAATGTATAACCTCATGCATCCAACCAGAGAAAAATAAATCTATTGTTATCACTCTAAAAGAACCGTGTGAAAATCTGAAATTTGAAAGCTCAGACCGACTAGGTAAGGCATCTTCAACTCACTAATGACTTTCTCAACCACAAAAGTGTAGGGCCAAAGAGTGGGAATAGCCCGGCAAAGTCACCGTCAATTATTAGATGCACTAGTTTCTTTTCTTCTCCTTCACGGGAGACGGGACCTCTTCATATTAAATAGCCCCAGTGATTGAAACCCATGCAACGCGTATCTACTAATAAGATTCTTCTCTGAAACAGACATTCAATTTGAAATTTATTTATATATGACTGACTGAATGTGACTAATCTTCTTCATCATAATTTATTATTTCTCATATTATACCCCTTCACATTTCACGTTTAGGAAAAGTCTCCGTTCTTCCTAGACTTGATGAGTTAGGCGCTTCATGAATGTTCCATCTTCATCTCCTTCTCTTCTTGACCTCATCTCTATAAATCAAGTCAACTTCATATATCCCGTATTTACATACTATTTAACTTCATAGATTTAGAAAATGGATATAATTTATAATATATCCTGTATTTACAAACAAAGCGTTTCTATTAGGATTCTTCTTAAAGATTGTCTCATGGTTTGTCTATAAATAAGTGGCAAGATGAACTCCTTCATGCATCAATCGTCCAACATTTACAAAACCCAAACCTTTTTTAATTAGTTCCTTTGAAGAAATAGAAAGGAAGTATGTCTTGCCAATTCCTTCTTTTCTTACTAGTTCTGTTTCAGCCTTGTTTCCTTTCTTCTCCTTCTCCTGCTTCTTATTTGTGTCTTCATGATGAGCGCTCTGCTTTGCTTCAATTTAAGCAAAAGCACTACAATGTCTCTTCAAACTATCCTACATCTCTCAACTCGTGGAAGCCAAATACTGATTGCTGCTTCTGGGAAGGCATCTCTTGCGATGCCACTACTGGTCATGTAGTTGGCCTTGCTCTCTTCAATTCGTCGCTCAATGGTTCCATCCATTCCAATAGTACCCTCTTCAGTCTCCTTCAACTTCAAATGCTTGACATCTCAAGGAACAGTTTTGAACACTTTGCACCATCAGGCTTTGTAAGACTCTCTGGATTACGGCATCTCAACCTCTCAGCTAACTCTTTTTCAGGACCATTCCCGTCAAAAATGTCACAGCTTATACAATTGGTATCTCTTGATCTTTCTTCAAATAACTTTCTGGGCCAAATCCCATCTGAAATTTCAAATCTAACTGAGTTGGTTTCTCTTGATCTTTCTTGGAATAACTTTCAGGGCCAAATCCCATCTGAAATCTCAAATCTCACCAAGTTGGTTTCACTTGACCTCTCTCAAAGGAGGGGTTTGTTTCAACTTGAAATCCCAAATTTGAGAGCGTTTGTCCAAACCTTAACCCTGTTAAGAGAACTCCGTCTTGATGGGGTGAATTTGTCTGCTCAAATAAATAGGCATTGGTGTCATCACTTATCATCTGCACTCTCTAACCTTCAAGTGTTGTCATTGGCTGAATGTTCACTTACAGGTCCTGCAGATGCATCGATCTCGAAGTTTCGTTCTCTAAGAGAGCTACACCTTCACAAAAACGAGAATCTTACTTCCATGATACCGAATTCTTTGATGAACCTCACTTCTCTCACTATCCTTACTCTTTCCGATTGTGGATTGTATGGAGATTTCCCAAGCAGTTTCTTTCTTCAACCCAAGTTGAGTTATATAGACTTATCTGATAACCCTCTCCTCTCTGTTCATTTGCCTGAATTCCCTCAAATAAACACCACTCTTCAATATTTGATTGCTAGCAAGACAAAATTCCAAGGGTTGTTACCAAGTTCAATTGGGAACCTTAAATTTTTGGAGGTTTTATATCTCGAGAGTTGTAACTTATCTGGGCCAATCCTTCCTTCCATTGCTAATCTTACCCAGCTTAAATGGTTGGATCTTTCATACAATAGTCTGAGTGGTCAAATTCCTGATTACTTTTTCAAGGGTAGGTCCTCCAATCTTAAATTACTAGGGTTGGGCAACAACTTACTCCAAGGGCCCATCCATTCTTCATTGTTCTTTTCCCCATCAATGTTGTTGGACTTGTCCAATAACCAATTCAACGGAGTGATAAATGAGCCTCCTCTTATTCACAACATCTCATCTTCTTTCTCACTACTACTTTTTTTGAATGGCAACCATTTGAAAGGAAAAGACCTGATGAGATCAATTTCAGAGATTAAAGGTACAATTCAATACCTTGACCTTTCACTCAATGACTTTAGCTACTTAGAAGAAGATAGAAATCTTTCCTATGATGGTCTCCCTAGCAATAATCATAGTGGTGACATCAATTTTGTCAGTGCTCAGATTTCTTACTTGAGTTTGCATACTTGCAACATCAGTGAATTACCAAGAAATTTCCTCAAGAATCAGAAGGAATTAGTTAGTCTAGACCTTTCTGACAATAGAATTATAAAATTCCCAGATTTCCTTAAGGATATCAAGGAATTAAAGGCTCTGTATATTGGTGGTAATAGACTTGGTGGTGAGATACCCAAATGGATATGGAAAAAGAATTTGAGCAAGCTGAACCTTTCTGGCAACATGTTCAACGGTCTAGAATTGCCATTACCTGATCATTCCATCAACATGTTTACAATACTTGATCTTCACTTAAACATGATACAAGAATGTCAATCATCTGCACCATGCTCTCCCCAAACATTTGATGAGTTTGATACTGAGGTTGTTTCCCACATATTAGGGAATCTCACTTCCCTTCTCTCTGAAACCACCTATCTCTTTTCAATGTCAGACAACAAATTAACTGGAAAAATCCCTTCCTCAATCTGCAAAGTAAGAAACTTTGATATCTTGGATTTGTCCAAGAATAAATTGAGTGGCAGCATTCCAAAATGCCTTGGCAAAAGTAATATGGGCGTGCTAAATTTGGAAGAAAACAGATTACAAGGACCCATTCCTGATTTATTCAAAGATGAGTGCAATTTGCATACCCTCAAACTCAACAAAAACAATTTTCAAGGAGGAATTCCAAGATCATTGGGCAACTGCAAGTTACTCACCGTATTGGATATTTCAGACAACCAGTTGAATGGTACCTTTCCTCATTGGTTGGAAAAACTCCCTAAGTTGCAAGTTCTTGTTCTAAGGTCCAACAAATTTGGTGGTCTCGTTGCTCAACTCGTCCAACCTCATTCATGTCCCTTTGCAAGCCTACATGTCATTGATCTCTCTTTTAATAATTTTCTTTGGAGATTTACCATTGCAATACATTCGTCATTGGAAGGGTATGATGTTTGACAAGGATACATCTGACTTGCATTACTATGGTACAAATGCTTCTGCATATTATCAAGATAGGATTGCGATTAATGAGAAGGGAATACACTTGGAGATGCAGAAAATTTTAACCACCTTCACCACCATTGATCTATCCAACAACTTCTTTGTAGGAAAAATCCCGGATGCATTGGGAAATTTAAAAGCATTGAAAGTACTCAACTTGTCTGGAAATAGCCTAGCAGGTCATATTCCATCTTCGATGGGAAAACTAAGGGGACTTGAGTCACTAGATCTTTCAAGAAACACACTCTCTGGAGAAATCCCGACGCAATTAGCAGGTTTGACGTTCCTTGCAGTCTTGAATCTATCTTACAATGACTTAACAGGAATTATTCCACAAGGGAGCCAATTCAACACTTTTTCAAATGCTTCCTATGAGGGAAATGCAGGATTATGTGGTTTTCCTTTGACAAAGAAGTGCGGAGTTTTACCTCCCACATCAACGTTCCAAAAAGGAGATGATGTTGATGATGATGAAACATGTTTGTTTGATTGGAGGTTTGCGTTGGCGGGGATATTGCTCCGGTGTTATAATTGGATTGGTTATTGGACGAGAGTTTCTTGTGGAGAAAAAACAGATGTTCTAAGTTCATTTCTAGGCTTGTGGTGTCCAAACAGAGCAAATGGTCAAGGAAAACCAAACGCCATAATAGAGGAAAGTGAATCCATTTCCACAATGAAATTTCTTGTACTTGCTTTCTTTTATTATGTTTGTATGTTTGTCTGTACTCATCTTTGGGTTGAGTAAGATTTTCAGCCCTCTTCAAATGTATCTATGTTTTATATTTTCTATGGAAAATTTCCAAAGACACACACACCTAAAATTGCACTACAGTACACTGTATCAATATATTACATTAAAAGTCCTCATTTTTTGTCTTATAAATTCCAAAAATCCCTTTCATATTGTGGAAGGGTGATGTTTATTAACGTGTTTCATATTGATTCACTCTAAGCTCCTAGCTTAACTTTCCCGAGTTTGGATCACATCCCTGATGCTTCTTTACCAAAAATTTGGGCGGGGTTGATGTGGGACCCACCAAGGCCACTTTAAAATTTATTTACAAATTACTTTCTCCTTTAGAAATTTTATAGAACCTCTGATTGCATTTCCAAATACGACAGCCGGACTATAACCCATCGTTTTCGGTCCTGCAAACCTAGAGTACGAGTAGAAGGCAAACGTGGACTATTCAAGTTGAGCTACCGGGGGGGGTCCGGAAATCAAACATCTGGAGTTGGATGAACAAGAGGAAGACCCGGCCACCCTAGAGTTCAAAAGGAGAGAGAAAAAGTTAGTGCAAAAGGCATAAAAAGAAGATTTTGCCATGCATGAAAATCAATGCTAGGGGACTCAAATGCTATGGTAAATTATACCATTGATTGGGTAATGTTTAGAGGTTTCTACCCTTTGAAGACCTTAGAAATTGGCCTTTGCATGAAGGATATAGAGGGTCAGTTGCACGGTTTGACGAGACACCTCTTACTTGGATCGGGGTATTTTCAAAATTTCGCTCTTAATTAAAGCCGTACTTTATGGTCCTCTCACCTCATAAACGACTTGTTTATGCTAGAGGGAGGCTAAGAACATGGTAGAGAAGGAGAGCTTAGAGTTTTGAAGAATCTTTGCTCCTTTGGTGGTGTTAAAGCATGAGTCGCAAGAAGAATTGCGTGTTGAGGTTAGAGGACTCAAAAACCCTCTTTGCAACCTTTCTCTTGGAGTATTTATGATGAAGAATTGCAATAATGGTGGTAGTTGTGGAAGTTGGGTAGTATTGAATGCTTCTTGAAGTTTTCTTTATGTCTCCTAGCCCTTATTGAGTGTTTGTTAGTCCCATTTCACCCATTTGAAAATCGATTGAACCTTTTCGAGATGCCTGCAAGCGACTTTCTCGAAAGCCAAATTGGGGCTTTTTAATTTCGGACTAATTGGGGTGATTGGAAGGTGTTTTTGGGACAATACTAGTGTCCCATTGAAGTCCCAAAAACCCTCATGTGAGTGGATTTTGAGAGAGGCTTGAAATTGAACATTCTTGGTTGAAGCCCTTGGGGGTGGTCTATCGGCCTATCCTGCCACCCCCTGGTCCGTGCGTGTGTTTTGCGTCGTTTGATGCCCGGTGGATTCCCAAGTGATACTTAATCTGATCTACTTGTTTTTTTCTCACGCTATTAATAGCAAGCACCTTAATTATGAAGAGTTGCATTGAGCTAAGCTCATCACCTCATGGACGGCGAAGTAAGATTTTTTTGGTAAGTTTTTCCCCATCTACCTTGGTTGAGTGAATGGCATTAAGGTTTTTGTGAAGCAGTTGTTGTTGTTTTTTTTTTTTTTTGTTTTGTTTTGTTTTGTTTTGTTTTGTTTTATTTTGTTTTGTTTTGTTTTTTTTTTTTTTTTGTTTTTTTTTGGTTTGATATTTTATTCTTCAGTTAAAGTGGAGAGTTTGATGGGCGAACGAGGTCTACAATTGTCTTCATTAGAAACACTACTTTGGTTATTAACTGTATATGAACATGGAGACACAAAATCTAGTTGATAACTTCATGATGTTGCATACCCTGTTGTCTTTCACTGGTTCTCTCTCTTCTCCTGCTGCGATCCCCTGTTCAACTCACCCTCGCCTCGTTGGCGTGTTGTGCTCATTCTTCAGCAGCTAACTCCTCCCTGGGGATGCTAGCTATGGGGAAGCCGCCATGGGGTTGATGTTCTTAAGGTTGGTTTGAGAGGTATGGGTTGAGGCGAAACGAGCCGTTCTGAATTGATGATTGGGGGGAATGGCGAGACCCTTAATAGCCCTTAATCCCTGCAACCCCATCTACTACAGTGACCAGCAACCACCGGAATTTATACCTCTGAACTCTCTAATTCAAATCTATATCTTCACTCCCAAATCTTGTACTCTCTGAAACGCATTTAATCCATTTCATCATGAATTATTTGCTTAACTTCAGATGCCTTATATTATTCTCTGCTCCTCAATTTCCCGTATCAAGATATCCTTGCACCTAGTTCTTTTCTTCTTTTGGTTGTTTTGCAGGTTTCCTTAGTCGATTTCTGTCTCACCTATTTCGGCTGGGTTCTTATGGCGAATCTGGGAAGACAAGTGAGTGCAGGAGACCCTCAACACTCTCCCATGCTTTCTTCAAGGGGTTTTCAGCAAAGTCACAGCAATCCTGCGGTGCGCGAGATGCAATGGGCTGCAGATGTCTACAGGAATAAAAATTCGACCAAGTGCTGGAGAGAAATTGGAGCTGTGTTTTCTGCATCTAGCTGGGGATGCAAATCGCTTTACCGAAGAGTCATCGGGGAACGATGTGAAGCAATCTCGGATATATGCCGGAAATTAGTCGAGCTTTGGGTTCCGCTGGGAGCTACTGACATCTCAATCTTGGGCAAAGACGAGTTTCGCGCTATCTTTGCCATGGAAATCAACAGAAATGAGGTTCTCTCCATGGCTCCTTGGTGGTTAGGCTCCCAAATGCTAATGTTAGCTATGGAAACCTTACCTGATCGATTTACTGATGCTGTCCTTCCTCCGATTCCGGTATGGGTGCAGTTCCAAGGCATCGGATTTGATTGTTTTGAGTATGGGTTAATTCAAGAAGGCTGCAAATGAGCTTGGTAAAGTCGTCGACATCCAGTTAGAAGTGGGAGAGATGAAGCTTCCCCCGAGTTCGGCAAGATTAAAAGTTATGCTCAACCTTCACCATCCGGTCAAACTTTACGCACAAATCAAGAGCAGCGGAGGCAAATGGGTACATGTCAAGGTACTGTATGAACTCTCTTTCATCTGTGAAGTCTGTGGGAAAATAACCCATCCAACAAGAAAATGTCCGCTGGCCGATCAGAGAATGCATGATTCAAGGTTTGATTCAAAGTTCGGGGAAAAGATCTATTTAGATCTTCTTACTGAACACATAAAATTTGGGAATAGTCGTGTGATGTCAACAGCAACTCTGGAAAAACTTTTTACACTTCCTTCCATGATGAAAAAGGAAGTCGGTGGAAGCAAATCACGGGAGCGTGACGTTTCTCATAGCAACAAGGTGCACGGGGACGCTGCAAGATCAACTGATGCAAAAGGGAAAAAGAAATATGGTTCGGGAAACAACAAAGACGAGGCTGAGGAATTCATCAACTCGGGTGTGGAAGGAAAACCACAAGCTGTTATTGCTAAAGAAGAGACAATAAAAAATCAAAAATTTGTAAAGAAAGGGGTTACTGGAGCTAAAAAACCGGTGGTTGTGGCCGTGGAAGATTGCTTTAAAAAACAATCGTGTCAAAAGAAGTTTGATTCTAGTTTTGAACAAACGGAGGATGAATTTTCTGGGTTGGAGCAACTTTTCTTGCTACAAGACACTGATCTTGTAGAATTTCTAGGAAAAGATGACGACTTGCCTGCAGCAAAGATGGATCTTTGTTTGAATGGACAGGACACCAAGGAGAAAGGAGACTTGCCTGCACCAAAGATGGATCTATGTTGGAATGGAGAGGACAGCAAGGAGAAAGGAGGTCTGGAGGATATGTTTGTCGCAAATGATATGAAAGATGGCAAACTTAGCTCGGTTGCTTTGAACAACCAAGTATCAATCCTCAAGAGATGAACAATCTGCATGTGAAGATTAAAGGAATGCAAAATGAGGATTCGGGACTTTTGGAAAAAATCAAGAATGTTATGGAAAGGCTGGACCAGATTGAGCGTGTAACTATACAAAATTTACACACTCAATCGGTCAATTTTGTAACTAATTGTGACTGCCCAAAGCCGCCTGGAATTGAAACTCAAGCCGCTGATACTGAAACTCAAGCTGTTGCAGCTAAAATCCAAGAGGTGGTTCGTCCAAGAGCCCAGGCTGAGACTTTTGCTGCTGAAACTGAAACTGTTCTTGAAGGGGATGGGTATGGGAAGGGACCAAATGCACTCACTACTTCCAATAGAAAGCGCAGCCGGAACTCACCGGACCCACTGGATTTTATGCAACTTCCCCACATTGATCGTTTCAATATATTTTTTGATACCCTGTTAAGAGACTCGTTGAACCCTCACTCACTATTCTGAAATGCGTGGAAGTCTATGCAGACTCGTTACCTCCTCAACCCTAATCCTGAGACACTAGTTCAACAAATGGTCTATGATCAACAACCTCACCAACCAGTACATCAACACATGGCGGCGAAACCTGAAACTGGCATCCCACGGGTCTTTCCATATCACAAATACATTGAATTTTTCGCTTTTGCATTGTGTTTTTTATCTCTATCCTTGTTGTCTTTAATTATCTGGTTGCAAAAGCTTAAGCCTAAATCTAGGAATAGATTCTCTCGCTTGAGTTCTTTTAGCTTTATTATGTTATATGTTTTTTCTGCTTCCTATGAGAGTGCTTAGCTGGAAAGTACTTTTTGTTTCCCTCTTCCTTTCCCCTTTCTGGACTATTCTACTTCTTGACTCTGTTGTTAAGGTTTATCTATTTCATATTCGTTCTAAGGCTTATAGAAAGTGGAAATGTTGCTTTGTGAGTTTTGGCAAGGGCTGCAAATCTTTCTTTCTACTTTCACGATAATCATGAAATTTTTGTCATGGAATGTGAGGGGTCTCAATGGAAAATTCACTCAACAATGTCGGGAAAAATTCTGAAGAAGAACAAACCGGACCTGGTATTCCTTTGTGAGACTAAATGTAGAGACCATCTACCTCTGTTTACCAAAAACAAAAATCTGTCTAATCTTTATAAGATTATTGGACATGAGGGCCGATCTTTGGGTCCAAAGGCATGAAGGGGGGAAATTTAGTTTTTGTTCTATCAATTTCAATGCCGAGGTGATTACGGCGGATCAATCTTTGTTCTTGATTAGGTGTTGGCACAATGAACGAGCCTTTATAGTTTGTTTCATCTATGCTCCACCCAATTATCAGGATAGGAGAATTTTTTGGTCTCACCTAAACTCCACCCTCCAGAAGATCTCGGAACCCTTTGTGATAATGGGTGACTTCAATGAACTTTTGGATGCCAAAGACAAGTTTGGGGGGCTTTAAAAACTTCAGGGGCTATGGCGTTTTTAAAAAAAAAATTGATTCTTGATGAAAATCTTGTAGAATCTTCTGCTTCTGAATGCTCGTTCACTTGGATGAACAAGCAAAAACCTCTTGGCCTTATTAAAGAAAAACTAGATCGAATTTTCTCATCTCCAATGTGGATTAGTTGCTTCCCCAACCAGTTGGTTGAAAAGCTTCCTGCCACAGGCTCGGACCACAACCCTTTGATTCTTAAACCCTTGGGTGCTACCTTTTTTAACAAAAAATTGTTCCACTTTCAAAATGCGTGGTTGTCCCACCCGAATTTTTTCATGGACCTTCAGGCTGCTTGGTTAAAAAATCTTAATCTCCCATTGGAAGAAAAACTGGCTATTTTGTCTAGGTTTCTAAAAAACTGGAACAACTCTGTGTTTGACTGTGTGGATAACATTTTCCATAAGCTTTCTGTTGAAATTGCTATTTGGAAGAAAATGCTATCCCTGACTAGAATCTAATTAATGAGAAAAAGTTGATGATGGGTTGGGCTCTTGAAGCTGAAGAAATGTTCTGGTTCCAAAAATCGCGAAGTTTGTACATTTCGGATGGTGATAGAAACACCAAGTTTTATCACATGACCAGCAAAATTAATCTTCACAAACAAGGAATCTCAACCTTTTTGAATGAAGAGAAACTAGTCTCTCAACCGAGTGAGATTGCTGGAGTTTTTGCTAATCATATGAAAACACTCTATCAATGTACTAACTCGCTGGATCCTCATTTCATTGAAAGCCTTTTTCCACCCAATAATTTAGCTAATTCTTCTATCTCTGAAAACCCAGACTTGATAGAAATCAAGAGTGCGGTGTTTTCGTTAGGACCCAATAAGGCTCCGGGGATCGATGGGTTCAATGGGCTCTTTTATCAAAAATTTTGGGATTTGATAAGCACCGATGTTTTCAAATTTGTCTCGGGTTTTTTTTCTTAAGGAACTCTGCCTAATGGAGTGAACCATAATACTCTCCTATGCTTCATCCCCAAAAATGAGAATGCCGAGCTGGTTTCTGAGTTTAGACCGATTAGTCTATGCAATGTTTCATACAAAATAATTGCAAAGATATTGGCTAAACGCTTGAAAACGCTCTTGCCAGGTATTATCTCTACAAACCAAGGAGCTTTTGTGCCTCAGCGACAGGTCACGGATAATATCATGATTGCTCGTGAAATTTTCCATTTCATGCACAACACTCGGGGAAAGAAAGGGTTCATTGCCTTTAAACTCGATATGTCTAAAGCTTTCGACAGAGTGGATAGAGGTATGTTAATCAAACTTTTCAATTTCCTTGGGTTTGATGATAAGTGGTGTCTACTTATTCGAGAATTAATCTCTACACCTACATTCTCTGTCAAGATTAAGGGATCACCATATTCCTGGTTCTCAGGAACACGGGGCCTGTGCCAAGGATGCCCACTGAGCCCTTATCTTTTCTTACTAATCATGGAAGTTTTGTCTCGCCTCTTAGATGAATATAGATCTCTTAAGTTGCTAAGTGGCATAACGGTGGGAAGGGGTGCTTCAGAAATCTCCCACTTATTCTTTGTAGATGACACTTTCATTTTTTGCAAGGCAGATACAGAAGAAGTTCTAGCTCTTAAAGCAGTTTTGGAACTCTTTGCGGACCTCACTGGACAAGAGATCAACCTAGAGAAAAGCGGAGCATATTTTAGTCGGAATGTACCCACTGGAGACCGAAAATTGTTACTGTCAATTTTAAAGGTCATTGAAATCAAAGGAGAAACAAGGTACCTAGGGTCCAATCTATTGGTAGGGAAGAGAAAAGTCAAGAACTTGCAATCGGTTATTGAACGAATGACCCCAAAAGTTGCAACTTGGAAGGCCTCTAATCTATCGTTCACAGGCAGAGGCATTCTGATGCAATCATCAATTCAATCTATGGCTCTTTATCAGATGCAATGTTTAAGATTTCCAAAGACAATTTGCAAAAAAATTGATGCGCTGTGTCAAAGATTCTGGAATGGTCAACCCAACAAAAGCAAGCAATTGAACCTCATCTCATGGGGAAAGATGTGCCAACCACGATCTTTAGGAGGACTTGGCTTCAGAAAAATGGAAGATTACAATTCTGTGTTATTACTAAAACAAGGCTGGCGCATTCTCTCTAATTCAGAAGCACTATGGGTACAAATTCTGAAAGCTAGGTATTTCAAGGGAAGAAGTCTATTTGATCCAAAGGTATATAAAGAAAGAGGATCGTGGGTTTGGAACAACATTGCAAGTATTCTTCCCCAGCTTCGAAACATTGTATCTCGTAACGTCAGCAATGGGAATAAAACCTACTTCTGGTTTGACCCATGGGCAAGACCTCAAGGCGAGACTACCACAACTCAAGACTTCACTAGGTGGCCACGAAACACAACAGTTGCGGAGATGGCAGATGAATTGCAAAGCTTGAATAGGGAGATTCCTACAACCTTTTCTTACCCCAACCCTGTACTTCAATAGGATCAAGAAGACTCTTGGTCCTCGTTAATTTCTCCAAATGGAGACTTCACAGTCAAATTGGCTTTTAAGGAACTAGTTAAACAAAGGACCACGGCTGAGGACCACCAATTTGCGAATTGGTGGAAACATATGTGGAAATTACCCTTCCATCCAAAATTTAAAATTTTCTTTTGGCGTGTGCTAAATGAAGGCATACCGGTACGGGCAAAACTTGCCCAATGGTCAAACACTATGCCTGAGTGTGCATTATGCGGAAAGGAAATTGAAACATTTTGGAATTTATTTCTATCCTGTGAATGGGCAAAGCGAATTCACAATGCAGGTCCATTGGGCTTATGCATGGAAAATTGGAGTGACACAAACTTTCTGAATTTGTGTCAGAACATCTGGTCACAACTTAATCTTTTCAATTTCAAATGGTTTATGTCTGTATTTATCATCTCATGCTATTTCATTTGGAAAGAAAGAAACAATAGGGTGTTCAATCAAAAAACACCTCGCCCCATGAAGGTGTTAACTGATATACAACACTAGATTGTAGCTTTAAAATTACAAAAGGATAAGGTAGAAAATGACAATGTACCCATGTACATTTAATAATGTGTTGCCGCAACAAATGGAATTAAATTTTTGCAATAACCTACCAAGAAATAACAAAAATATTCTAATGTGTGCAGGGATTTTTAACCACCAGCTAGGACTGGCGGGATGGAGCATTGGGAGACGCAGAGATAGACATATAGAGTCTATCAATTTTAGAAAACAAAGCACAAATTCACTGTTGGAAGCAACTCTTTTTGGGTTACAAACTGTGATGGATATAGCAACCGATGATGGAATTGAGATAGAAGAAATATGGATTAACTATCAATAGATTCAGGATCTTCTACCTCAACCATCAAAAAGAACTTGGCCTCTAAGGGAAGTACAGAAACTAATGAAGCTTGCCAACACAACAAAGGCGAGTTAAATATGGCGCTTTCCCAAACTTTGCTCCAAATCTACTTTGAACAATTAGCTTTTTCAGCAACTAATCTAACAGATGACTATAATAGACTATTATCCTATGGCTGTAGCTATGTTCTGGATGTTTAATTAATAGTAACTTCTTTTCTTCGATAAAAAAAAAAAAAAAAAACTGTATATGAATATTTCAATTTGCTTTAACTGATTTTTATATTTTTCAATCTCTTTTCATTTGATTAAAACAAATGAAAATCGAGCAACAAAGTCTGTAGTAAGTTTTTATATCTCTCTTTGTTTGCTTTTATGATTGTGTTGTAGCCTACCTATAGGATCAATGTCGACATTGATTATCTTTCTCAAGTTTACTGCTGTCATGTACATTTCTAATTATTGCTTTGTAGCTCTGCTTGCATCCACTACATGCACTTTGTTGCTATACTTTTCATGTGGTTTTGGTGCTCAAGTGCATGATTAGCTCATAGTTATTTAATTTGACAAACTTGTTCTCAGTTGTATCTTGGGGTTGATTAATCACATTCAATCAATATTACATGCTTCTCTCACCAAGAGACCCCTACCATTATTGTTCACAGTTGTTTAGTTCAATCAATATTATGTCTTATTTGACATATTTATCTTTTTCCTTCAGAAAAAAGAATATCAACCTTTATGAAATGTCCAATTGTTTCTTTGAACTGGTTCCCAGGTCGGGAATTTGGCTGGAAAAATGGTCAAATTGTTGGAGGTTGGTGGGTTTATTTTCTTTAGAGAATCATGGTTTTGTAAATCTAGAGACAAGAAGTGAAAAAACAATCCAACACACTACCGTGAACCAAGATATTATATGAAGGCGAGTCTTTTCTAAGACATTGCATCTTTATTTTTATTTTTTTGTTATGAAACTTTATCACATAACAAAAAGGTTTGTTGAACCAATTTACTCTTTTTGTAATAACTGCTCTTCATGAGAAAATGAATAGAAAGTTGTTAATTCATCTGTTATAAACTTGATTGAGGAATTTGCACAAACACTTGAATGATTGCTCTTGCAATACTTCTTGAGAGCTGAAATGTACCAGAGGTACTTTCTTTAAGGTATTTAGACACCCCGATTTGTCAAATACGGGTTTTAAAAGTGTCTTCACCCCAAGTTCAGTCTGCCCAAACCTTTAAGGTTGCACCCCAGAAAGGTTACCCAACTGTGGTCGGTTGTTTGAAAAATAAATTTATTGAATACTCATCAAGATTGATGGTGAGGAAACATGGAGGAGAGCGAAGTTTTGGGGAATTCAGGGATGCCTAGGGAATCTGTCTTCTTACAGTTGAAGCCTCCTGAAGTGCCTGTCAATGATGTTGGTTCCACTGAAGGTGGGAAAATTTCTTATGCAGGAGTCGTGGGGACCTCGGTGCTACCTGAGATTGATTCCCTCCCTTCTTGGAAATTGTCTAAGGGGGTGATCTTGCATTCCTTGGGGAAAGGGTTTATCATCTTTCAGTTTCATAGTGAGGCAGATATGATTGAGGTGTGGCGCAGAGGATTCTGGAATGTGGGTAAGCAATACATTTGTTTTCAGTGATGGCAGCTAGATTTTAATATCCATTCTCCTCAACCTGCGGGTAAGTTGGTCTGGGTTTGTTTCCCTGATTTACCTCTTGAGTATTGGCATGAGAAAGTGCTTCTTTTGATTGCAAAGTCTGTGGGTCGCCCTGTTTCTCTTGATAGTGTACTTGTCAAGGATCTGTTGGTCACTATGCTGGAGTTTTGATCGAATTGGAGGTTGATGTTGTTCATGTGAATGAGGTTCAGATCGAGCGTCTTGAACTACGGACTGTTTGAGTTTTTTGTTTTCTTCAGAAGGTGATTTTTTAGGATGGTATTCAGCGGTGTTCTTTGTGTAATTGGGAAGGCCATTTGGGTCTTCATTGTAAGTTCTCTTCTAAGGTAGATGAGTTGCAGGTGCAGCCTTCAAGCGTTCCAGCAGAAATTCCTACTCTGGATGGGATTCCTAATGTAGGTGTGTGAATGCAGACTCCTAGTTCACTTCAACAACCCATCCGTGTGGCTTTAGAGGAGGCAGGTTTGGAGGATTCGGCAGATTCATCCAATGAAGATTCGGTTGATTCAATTTCTAATTTGAATTCAAAACTCAAATCTAATAGAGTGGTTCCTTTTGAGGTGGTAGTTGAGTCGGGTAAGAGTTCCTCCCTTGATCTTTCTCTCTCTCTTGGAACGGATCTTTTTCAAGTTCAAAAGATTTTGAACAAGGAATTGAATTCGAAGTTGGTTACAAGTCCTTCAAGTAGCGTGGACTGCTTTGTTGGAACAAATGGGGTCCAACAAAATTTGAATGGAGTTAATGATTAGTTGGTTGAGCATCAAGTGGGACCATGTGGGGCCCAACAAAATTCAATTGGAGATAATGATCAGTTGGCTAAACAATTTTTGAAATTGAATTTGAATTTGGATACAACTCCTTCAAGTAGGGTGGACCACTCTGCTGGAACAAGTGGGGCCCAGCAAAATTTGAATGGAGATCTTGGTCAGTTGGTTGAGCATCAAGTGAGACCATGTGGGGCCCAACAAATTTCAGTTGGAGATAATGATTTGTTGGCCAAGAAAAATTCGGAATTGAATTCGAAGTTGGTTACAACTCCTTCAAGTAGGGTGGATTGCTCTGCTGGAACAAGTGGAACCCAACAAAATTTAAATGGAGATAATGATCAATTGGTTGAGCATCTCATGGGACCATGTGGGGCTAGCAAAATTCGAATGGAATTAATGATCTGTTGGTCCAGCAATATTCGGTTGAGCATCAAGTGGGATTGTGTGGGGCCCAATAAAATTCGGATGGTTTGGAAGGCTCTTCTTTGGTCATTCACTCTAGTATGGATGAGCAGCAGCTTTTGGAAGTAGTTCTTCCTTCAAGCTCTCTTCCTAATCAAGTGGAGGGTGGCTCTCTTCGTCGTAAGCCTTGTCGCCCAAGGAAAAATAAAAAGGTTAGAGCAAACTGATGTTAATCTACCCTAGATAGCATTGATAAGGAGAGAACTTGATTTAGAAGATGTTGGTCACTCTCGTTTCAGATTTTGATTCATTATCTATGATAAAGTGAGTTGGATCCAGTGAGATTGGGTGTATTTTGGGGCAACTGATGTTGCGGGTTTGAGGGATGGCACTTTGATAGTATGTTTGTTATTTTTCTTTTCGCTTTTTAATAGAAATGACCCTTTTAGCGGAAAAAAAGGTTATGTTCATTGCTTAACAGAATAACAACAGGGAGAGAAAGAAAGAAAGAGAAGAAGGAAATTCATTGTAAAGAATGAACTTGAAAATGAGTTTATATACAGTCCCAAAGGCTGTGGATGAAAGGGTAAGGTCACCTCTCTTTGTGAGGGTACCTATTCAGCTCAACACCCTTCAAGAAGGTACCTATTCAGCTGACCTCCCTACACTAATGGCATCTCCACGTTTTCACCCAACCATGGGCTTTTCGGAATAGGGCCCATTACAAAATGGGCCTTCCGGATCAAGGCCTATGACCCACGACCCACGTCCCCAAGTCCCAAAGTCATATAGATATATATTAATATTAATATATAGATATATATTAATATTAATATATATATATATATATATATATATATATATATATATATATATATATATATATATATATATATATATATATATATATATATATATATATATATATATATATATATATATATATATATATTATATATATATATCTACATCATCAGCTGTGAAAAACAATTTGTTTGCTTACTATAAGTTTCACCCTTATTTGAGCTTCAATGTAAGGTTTTTTGCCTAGCTATAATTTTCACTTATATCTTGAACTCAAATGTAGGTTTTTAAAGAATGCCACATGAGTGATGGCTTTGGGAACTCTTCTAAACTATCTCTTATTGGTTGCATGTGCACAGGAGCTTATGTAAGAAATAAGAAGGATTATAATAAGGCATGCTTTTAGGTATCCGTCAGTTCTCTCATTTATGCATCTGAGTGAGACCCAACCTATAGAAGTCTAGCTAATATGGTTATTGTACAACGCATATCTACTGGATATGGCAAGTGGAGTCACTTGAGGATAAAAAATTACAAATGTTCTTGAATAATTTCCAGTATAACTATGCAAGTGTCTATCTAGGTAGATATGCTTTCAGATATACACCAGCCCTGTTTTGGGTAGGTCTCATCACTTTGATTCCTCACGACACCCAAGCCATCTTTTGGAATCTTAGGCAAAGTGTATGGTCCACATCATCAACTATGGCTGGGATATAGGTCCATAATCTCACCACAACTATTGGTCTAAGTACTGGTGCATGTCAGGGATTCTAAACCCAATGCAAGGTCATAAGGTAACACATTACATGTGGTCTATATACCTTTTTTCATGCCTAGTGCCCTTCTGATCCAGTATCCTTCTCCACCTAGGAATGCTAATCCTCACGACACCCAAACACTTTTTTGGACAAAATCCCTTAACCCTATGGTCATCCACATGTTGTTGGGGCGGATGCCTCTGATATCTCCTCACGACACCCAAGACGTCTTTTGAACACCCATAAGTCCAACCCTAACATGTGCAACCCTACCATTGCATGATAACAGTGAGTTTGTGCCTCCTCATGACATCCAAGCCGTCTTTTCGACACCCACAGGACCTAGCCACTGTGATCACAAGTCACTCGACTTCAATACCCCTGCTAAAAGGGTAGTAGCTTGTAAGGATAGCCTAACCATGCATCTAGACATCCTAATCATGATGGACAACTACTACGAAAAATGATGGGGGCATCATAAATAGTGTCCCATCACAACCGTTGATATCCCAAGCCAAGAGTATTGGGCTAGGTATTCCCAAGGTCATAGTCGCACCAAACAACAACAATCCACAACATGAAAAGAATAAAAGTATAATGAGCATCATTCATAATTCATAATTGGTAAGTAAACAAGCATAATCGGAATTAGCAAACTATAGAGTCATTGGCATGCTTAGACCAACAAACAGATCAATATATCAAACAACTAGTTATATATGTAATTTTGTCCTTACCTGCTTTAGTGGAAAAATATGGATAAACATGCTAAGTCCTCACAACCAACTACTCCAATAGATCCCAAAAAACCCCTAAGTTACGTTCACTAAGTCATGTTAGGGTTTTAGGATTCAAACTTAGCAGAAACAACTGCAAAACAAGCTTTAGAATCCAACAGGTTGCTTAAGGTGGTTGGGTCAAATTAATTGACCAGTTCAAGCAACCACCAGCCTTTTTGACAATTTTCCAAGTCCAAAATTCAAACTTTTGATCATCCATCATCGATAGATTTTGGGATGATCTCAAATCTAAATTACATTCTTAGAGGACTACAAAAGCCTCTTTAATCAATGAGAAACGAAAACAAAACTTAACAGAGATCTAGAATTAGAATCTCCTTCAAAGAGTAATCACCATTAAAATAGACATAAGATCTATTCTCCCAGCGATTTAATTGAAAACAATAGAAATAATAAATTTTCATCTCCAATCAATTCCAATAGAGTTTTGAGAGAAAAACTACTCTCCATAGAGGAAGAATTAATAGGATAAGAAATTAGTCCAACTAACCTTCTCAAGAGTCCAATGGTCAACCCAATCTTTGCGAAATTCACCGCTGATCCAGCTCTTTCTTCTCCACGTGCTTTTTGATGTTGCAATCATCTCCAATAGTCTAGAGGATTAAAATAATGCAAAATTAGGTTTTAGGGATCTTAGGGTGTTGCATGGCAAAACAGGCATTTCTGGCCAAAATTCCCTATCAACAGCCACTACTTGGCCAATCGACCGCCTTAAACAACCATCCCCTAGTACTCTTTAGTACTCGAGCTTTTTGCTCTATGGTTGATCGCTAGTCTGCTACAACCTTAATGTACATGTAAAGGGCTCTTACCTTGCTCATAGACAACGTCAAAACTTGACTTTCTCGCACTAAACATTCACGTGCCCAATCCATCCGGATTCTGACTAGATCTTCTTTCAGTTCCCAATAAGGTAGGTTCTTTACCAACTTCATCCAAATCCATGGATTTTAGGGCTGAAACATGGATTTCAATTCGGATGGCCCACAACTTCTTCCGACTAGAGACACAGGTACTCAGACTTGTATTTCGGGTTTCAAGTCAAAATTATGGGGGTTATTACATAGAATTTGATGCAGATCAAGATGCCTCTACATTTCAAGATCTTGAGACACTGGCAACCGATATTTATGACGTACCAAATTACTAGAGTGACGACGTGTATGATGACACGTGTGCATGTCTTGGCTGTGCATATAGAGATTAATCCTACGCTAAGAAAGATGAAGATTATTCGAGAAACCGAGACTTTTGAGTTTTATATTTACCATTTAATTAAGGACACTTACTTGATGTAAACCTTAGGAGATTTGATTTCTTTTCTTTCCAGTTTCACTTTCCCTTTTGGACAGATGTTATATACAAGTTTTGATTTCGCTTCTACATTGTTTGAGATCTTTTGATTATTCTTGATACTTAATATAATTTAAAATTTTGATTCTTTTATTGATTTTTGCTTATGATTATATTATCATGTGGAGTGGTGTGTGATTTAATGTGAAACTAATCTTACGACGGATCACTCCCTCTGATATTCGGGTGGATTGAATACCGGCCGAGTGGATGTGACAATACTCACCACCCCTCCCCCTATTGGAAAAGAGCAAACACTAAATTGAAAAAACCCTAAAACTGAAATTGGTAAGTAAATCAGTTACCGGAACCTCAAAGAACGCAAATGATCAAAATACCTGAAATTGTTTGTCACAACCGACATTCTCTTTCTCCCCTATTTTCAAACAATGATGCAAAGACGATTAGGGTTTTGAGTTCTTCCTTTTCTCTGCAGTGAACTCATGCAATGATGAGGCTTTTGAGTTCTTCTAGCCAGAAATTGGTTCATCACATCCAACATTCTTTCTTCCCCATTTGCAGGCAACAATGCAAAGATGATGAGGGTGACCACGGCCAGCCACCAAAGCCTTCCTCAATGTTGAATAAAACTGACCAAGTAGTCTTTCCACCATCACTGGTTCATCCTGTTGCCTAAAGCGGGCAGCACCTTCCTAAGGTGGCTTCTCGTTTCTATAACTGAGCCACATCTTTCGCAATAAAAACTCCCATTTAATCTCTGCAACAAAAGAGGAAATGGTTCCTCTTAATCTATATTAATGTTGTGGGAAAGAAAAAAGAAAAAGAAAGAGAAGAGGTAGATGTAGAGCTGTGGAATTGAATAAATTGCAATAACAATAGCCACAATTTTTTTGATCTATTAGGAATCCATTTTAACACATTGAGGTCACCTTCTTCCCAAGTTGTATTGGTGTTTTCCCCTTCAGATTTGGAACATCATCTTCAATCGTAAAATAAAGAGTGAAGAGCAACCAAAAACTCCTCTTTGCTGGTGAAGGGGAAGACATTGCATGGAATACGAATTCAGGTGAATCGGTGAACCCAATGAATTTTTTTTGTAAATTTTAGAAAATTAAGTGAGGCTTTTGTAAAATAAAATTAAAAAAACTTATATTTTCCTTCACCCCATGGACAAAATGGTCATTTTAATTTCAAAGTTAACTAGAAAAGTAACAATGGATAACTTGTAATTTCTCAAAATGGGCAGTGTAGACTGCATGCAATTTGTGTCACTTAAGTGGACATATAAGAGTTTTGGCCCAATTTAAGTCAGCAGCATGAAAAAAAAAAATCTAAATTGAATGGTTTGTGACTGAAAAATTCTCCATATATCATGCCACAAATAAAGTCTTTTACCTCTAACATAATGCCAAAATTAGTAGCCAATCAGGTCCAACACAACTGTGTAGAAAAGCATTTAAGCGACAAGTGTGCTAAAATAAACTTCTATTGAACATATTCTTTGAAATTTTATGTGACTAATCTAGACCACAATTTCTTATCACCATATCCTCATTCACATTTTGAGGAACGATTCTTGAATGATTTAATTTTTATTACAAGGGTCCATCCATTCATTATTGCTTTTTCTGTAGAGAAAGAGGGCTATGGTTGGTTTGTCTAACAACCAATTCTTTTCAGTGGTGGTCGTAAATGAGCTTCTTCCTATTCACGACATCTCATCTTCTGTTAGGTACCATTTGAAAGGACAGCGACTTATGATATCGTTTTCAAATATTAAACATTTAATTAAAATACTTGACTTTTCATTGAATAACTCCAGCTACTTAGAAGAAGATAGAAATGATTTCCCCAACAATAATCATGGTGGTGACATCAACTTTTTCCATGCTCAAATTTCTAACTTGAATTTGAATCTCGTGCAATATTGGTAAATTTTGTAGAAATTTTCTCAAGAATCAACAAGGACTAGCTGCCGTAGACCTTTTTGACAATTATTGGTATACCATTGTTTATTTGTTTTAGGATCTCAAGGAATTGAGTCTAGCTCGGAAGGCTCAATTGAATGCGGAAACAACCATTTCGCTAACCTTCACTTCTTGGCTCAGAGATATTTCGTTTGTTGCTTTGGTCTCTCTGCTTGAATAATGAATTTCCTACCCAAAAAATCTAGATGGGTGCTAATAGAATTAATGGTGAGAACCGTGAGATACTATTGGGCAGTACTAGATATTTATAACAATTTGTTCACATTTTTGGAATTCCCATTACCTCTGATTACTCCATGAGCAACATTGTAAGTATTTGGTCTTCAATCAAACATGATACATGAGTGTCATTGATCAACTCCATGCTCACTATTTTATTTGAATATATCAAAATAATGAGTATGTTTATTCATCACTACCAAAAAGGCCCTTCTTAGGCTTAGGGCAGGTGGTGGTGGGTTTTTTTTCCCCTTCCTCTCTCTCCTGAATTTGACATTAACATTAATCTTTATATTAACCTTGGTCCAGGCACTGATCTTGATCTTGCGTCTCTTCATCCCATGATTCACTTCTGTTTGTTTTTTGTTTTTTGTTTTTTTTTTTGTGTTTTTTGTTTTTTGTTTTTTGTTTTTTTGTTTTTTTGTTTTTTTGTTTTTTTTTTTTTTTTTTTTTTTTCTTTTTTTAAGTTTAATAGCAGGTTGGTAGTTTTATTCCTTGATACAATTTTCATAGGTTAGATGACTCAAATTGGGCATCTCATTTACAATTAGCTGAGATGTTTTTAAATCAAATTTGCTAAGGCCAATGCTAGACTTTAGAGGGACAAGGCCAATAAGGACTGGAATGGGTTGGCTCATCAGGATTCAAGGATAAGAATTTTCAGCCCTGAGCCAGGGTCATGGCAGAAATAGACTTAATACGAGAATTCTAGGCTGGGATTGAATTTTAAAGAACTCCACCCAGCCCGGTCCTGTAGCAGCCCCAAGTTCATATATCAAACTATTAACAGATCAAATGCCCTTAGTCCCTTACTATCAATTTGGAGTGCAAATTACTCTCCATTGATGGGCCCACTCAAAAGTAGAACAATTTATCTATAAAGCCCACAAGTTAAGCCAAGCCCAATAATAGCATATGGATCACTGTCCAAAACTATAACTCTATAACTAATTAAGTTAGTGGATATTAGAAGGCCTAAGTGGAGTTAATGGAAAATATATCAATTTAAACAAAACACATGAGAAGCGTTAACTTAAAGAAAATAAAGATCCATAAATTAATTTAGGGCCTTTTTGGTTACATGAATCCAGAGACTTGAAATCTTTGGATTCACAAATGGGAGATTTATATCCATTTGGTTGGGTGAATCCTTGTATTCATGAAATCTAGAGATTCACCTTTTTATACTAAAATCGCGAATCTGTAGATTTATGGGTATGAGGTGAAATCTAGAGATTTCATCCCTACTATAAAAGCATTAAACATTTGAACTATGACTTCATAAATGTTTTTTTAGGATGAATCTACAGATTTCATTCCAAAGATTCAGGTTAACAACACAGTTAATTTTATGAACCATAATTCCATAGATTTGAAATCTCTAGATTTTTATAATCTTCAAACTCAAATAACCAAACAGACCCTTAAAGAGCTAAGAATATGAGCTCAAATCCAGAAACTCTTTTTTGGGTCCAGGGTCTCAGAGATTTCTTGTATTTTACTTTCGGTAAAAAAAGAATTCTCAAAGATTCAAGCAAAACAGCCAAATAAATTGGGTCTTGCATATAGGTATTACGCACCTTTGCATTCCAAGGTAGAAGATGATTTTCTTGATCTAATAATTTTCAATTGTCAATCCATGTTAGGATTGGCTGCAATCTGATCTTAGAATGAGATTAGAAGGTATATCATACTATCATACTTTATTATATGAAAGCATGAACTTCTCTTTCATGGCAAATCATACTCTAATTTTTAGATTAAATTATTCTATATGATTGAATCCCATCACTTCATGGCTAGATCTCTCACCTACGTTTCAAGTTGGTTTAGATAATAGAGCATAAGCACTAAACAACAAATTCTTCCATATAATTTTCATCCCATATACTTTTGGCCTATACACAGATTAAATGATCAAAACTATGCTAAAGGGAAAACAATTCTATGATCTTCACCCAACTGAATGCAAATCATTAATGATGATGATACTGTAAGGTTCAAAGCAACATGAACTGTCAATCAAATATTAGAATTTTTGAGTTCAACAATAAGATAGTTCAGAGATGGACACTGTTCAATTAGTTCATCATGTTAGGCTTGAAGCTATCTTAAAATCAGAATAGTCAACCCCGGCATTAGGCAGTCCACAAGGATGGACACTGAATAATGGACCTTCCATTATTCCAAAACCATTTGGTAAGTTCATAATTCACACAAGTTAGTACCAGGCAAGCCACTGCTTTTGGGAAGTATAATGCGTGGATTTTTCATCTGTGAGTCCTTTCAAATTGCATCTAAAACACAGTAGAATATTCCACCACATGATCTGGCATTTATATGGTCCTGATTGTTTTCTTCAGCACCTCATCCTGGGAATTGTATAATCTGTGATTTCCTCCTCTTTCCTTTGATTCAAACGAAGGCATACACCTTAATAAGAGCCAATATGCTGCCTTCATGATTATTTGTCCAGATAAAGCTTTATATGAAGAGAACATGTTGAAGCTTGCCAAATGGTTTCTGGGATGGTTGGTTATGAATACATGGTTTTGATTTGCGAATCATATTACACTTTTTGATTTTGCACACGCTTCTCTTTCTTGTTGCTACTAGTAGTTCCAGTAAATTGAGTTAAGCGCCTCGAGGAATTGAGTAATCTGGATATTTGTGGTAACATAATCAGCAGTCTGATACCCTATGGATATGATAGAAGATCCGGTCATTCTAGTCAATAATGTGTTGATATGTTGTTTTCTCAAAGAATCTTCCCAAAAGATCCGTGAGGCACTCACTTACTATCAAGACAGAATTACACTGAGAAGGGAATGTACTTGGAAATGCAGAAAATTTTAACCACCTTCACTAGCATTGATCTATCCAACAATTTCTTTATGGGAAAGATCCCCAATGCATTGGGAAATTTAAAAGCATTGAAAGTGCTCAACTTGTGCGGAAATAGCCTACAGGTCAAATTCCATTTTCCATGGGAAATCTAAGTGGACGTGAGTCACTAGATCGATCTATCAAGAAACAAACTCTCTGGAGAAATCCCAATGCAATTGGCAGATCTGACGCTTCTTGAAGTCTTGAATCTATCCTTCAATGACTTAAAGGGAATTATTCCACAAGGGAACCAATTCCATATGTTTTCAATTGCGTTCTATGAGGGAAATGAGGGATTATGTGGTTTTCCTTTAACAAGTGTAGAGTTTTAACTCCCACATCAGCATTCCAACACAGATGATGATGATAATGAAACATGTATGTTTGATTGGAGGTTTGCCTTGGTAGAATATTGTTGTAATTTTCATAGTTTTATTTGAAAATTCAAACAATTTATTTTCCAAAATGTTGGGTCTTTTCCTAAAAGACACCTAAATGGCCAATAGGTGTCTTTGCTAACAAACATGCCTTAAGGGAAGAGATATAACCTTTGGAGACAACCTTCGTTGGTGTCTCTTGCTCTCCTATATAAAGGTGGGAGGAGTTTGTTATTTTGCACGAATGTTTTGAAAATCATTGATTTACTTTAAATTGTGTCATAGAAAACGAATTGGTGAATGTAGCTTTATGGATCCCTTAGTCCATCAATTACGGAGTGCACCGTCTGAGATGGAGGGGTTGACTGATCTTGGAGGTGAAAACGCATTCTTGACCTATGTGCACAATTCGGGGGCGTTTAAATACCTTAAGAAAGTGTGGTTACCGACACGTTTCAACTCCGTCAATTTTCGTTTATCAAGATGGATGTACGTAACAAAGCTTTCGAAAAGGGTTTTGTTCATGCCATTTGAATCAAGATAAGTTTTCTAATTTTGCTTTATTTGTCTTATATGATTGCCCTATGGTAATATATTTCCAACAAGTTTAAGGTATTTAAATGGATCGTATAAGACTTGGGTTTCCAATGAAATAATCGATAAGTGTTGTTAAATCATATTAACAGGCGGTGCAATCTTTAGTAAGGCAAATACAGTTATGATCGGCCTTTCTTTTACAAAATTACTTTTAAGAGTAGCAAGGATTAGAAGTTTTCCGTTTAGTTTCAGTGGCTTCAAGGTGACGATTATTTCCTTTGGTTTCATAATCTAGTTGTTAAAACGATTGCATAAGACTTCAGACTAATTCTGCTTTGGTTTAATAATTGGATTGGTTGTTGGAAGAGAGTTATTCTGGAGAGAAAAAAAAAAGATATTCTAAGTTCATTTCTAGGTTTATGAAATCCTAGCTGAGAATATGGTCAAGAAAAATCAAATGCCACAATAGAAGGAAATGAATCAATGTCCACAACCTGAATAAATTAGATTCATTACTGTACCACACAAAAAAAGTTCCCTTTTGTAAAAGTTTTGCAGCTACTATAATCATAAAAGTCAATACAAAATCTCAAAGGGCATTTTGTAAATAAAATTTATGCTCTTATTGGCAATTTTATTTATTTATTATTTATTTATTTGTTTATTATTATAAAGTGACATTTCCATTGCCAAGAGTTAAACCCGGGTTTCCTGGGTGAAAAACTAGAAATCCTAACTGCGACAACAGATTGGTAATTGTTTGTATTCATTAATTCTCTTTTTTAATTTTTTTTTCATTTATGCAATGGGAGTATGATGTTTGGCAATGTCCTACTAAGAATTTCTTTGATTTCTTTCCAAAACTCATCATCATCATTATACACGTCAACAAGAATTTCTTTAGATTTCTTCCAAAATGTGAAACTGGATGTATCAATTAAGAACAGCAAAGATAAAGACATTCCGATTGGGCTGAATTAAAACGGAAAAAATTCCTGCACGGTGAAACGCTATCAGAAATGCTTCGGCTGAGACCCTTCTTGAGCCTGATATTTTTCAATTAAGCAAAATTATTAGTTTCTGTACCCGCAAAATAAAATTTCTTCGGTGTTCATCAATACTTTCTTTCCACATTTTGGCCTTGGGGGGCCTATCTATGGGATGTTTAGTTAGAGATTTATGTGTGATTACTTTTAAAATTCCAATCAAATAACATCTTGTGGCTGTAGTTTAGTGGTGAGAATTCCACGTTGTGGCCGTGGAGACCTGGGCTCGAATACCAGCAGCCACCGACCTTAGCTCGAGTTGGTAGAGCGGAGGACCGTAGTTGGAGAATACCTAACAGGTGATCCTTAGGTCGCTGCTTCGAATCCGGCAGGTCGGAATTTTTTTTTTCCCTCAGAGACCAATACATTTCTTTTTTTTTCCAGTGTGGTAGTTGTTATATATATAGGGGTGTCGTAACCCGAACCGTTAAAACCGGACCGAACCGGCCCGAACTGAAGCTTAATCGGCTGTGTTTGGGCTGAACAATCTCAGCCCGCAATGGTTCGGGCTAGGTCGGGCCAGCCCGTGTGTGGCCTGCTAGCCCGAACCGTTTGGCTCGAAACCAGCCCAAACCCAAACCAGCCCGTTAAACCCACTATAAGGAAATAAAATAAATTAAATTTAAATGTAAAAGACAAGAAAACCCCAAATATCCATTTGTTTTCCTTAATTGTTTTGCTTTGGAATATGCAAACAACAAGCTTGTCAAAGCTTTCGCCATTTGGAAGATGGGCTTAGTAAATATTTAGCAAGTGTATTATCATTTGAAAATCTTTTTATGTTTTATTTTGATCCATTTTTACCAGTACCAAGAAGGGGGAGGAAAATAAGTAGAGACAACCCATTAAAATTCATCAAAATGCTAGCTTTCTTTTGTATAATAGTTCTATAAGTTTTATTTCTTTGTAGAAAAAAGGGTTTGATTATAAATACCCAACACAAAAGACTTGGAGATAACTTAATATTTATATGTATTCACATACTCTTAATAAATTTCACATATCAACAAGGTACTCAAAACACACCATTAGTAAACCCGAACCCAAACCGTTAGTGAACCCAATTCTAAACCGTTAGCCCAAACCGTTAGTTAGCTCGAACCCAAACCGCACCGGCCCGAAACCGTTATTTTCTTAATGGGCCGTGTTTGGGCTGAGTGTTTTTCAGCCAGAAACCGTTAGGCCCGGCCCAAAACCGGCCCAACCCGAACCGTTGACACCCCTATATATATAATTTAAATACGAGGCAAAGTTTCACCCATGGCCCCAAATTGCAATACAATTAAAGATGAAGATCTTTAGCCAATCCGGAGAGCTTGATGTTGCAATCGAGCAAACCACAATTGAAGGAGGTTGAGTCACACCTTGAGTGTTGTCTTTAAGGTAATTGATGCACCCGACTACCAAGGGTTCTTCGCACCACCACCTCCAAGATGAAGTAACCTCCAACTAGAAGATGAGGTAGTTCTTCTACTCCCTTCAAGGAGCCAAAAGCTAGAGCACAACACTTAGACAAACTCAAAGGAAGAAACTTTTAAAATAAGTAACAAATAATACAAGTGTGAGGAGTGTCTCTATTACACACCACATGCAAGAAAGGGGTTTGCTTTATATAGACCCAAACCACACCTTACACCCCTTGAGATTCTCAAGGCAATGAATTGGGTCATTAAATCACAATGACTCACCTCATCACAAGGGGGTTAATCAATTCCCTACTAATAGAGAATCAATGGGCTTTGTCCCTTCTCCACTAATGAGAATAAACCACCTTGACCTAACCTCCCCATTAAATGGAGAATTAACTCTCATATTCACCACTTTTGTATGAGTTGGATTTAATCCATTCAATAACCTTAACCACACTCATGGTAATGACCATGAATGGTCATGAAGTTTAAATGAGAATTGAAGGTCAATAATTAGAATTTGAGTAAATTCCACCCTACAAGTAAGCCCATCTCATCACCATGATCAAGACCTTTAAGACCCATGATTAATGTCATGAAGAGCCTCATAACCAAGGTCATGAAGGGCCTCCTTTACCCATGGGTGCCTCATTACCACCCCTACCTCATGGGTCCCACACACTAACAAAACAGTTAAATAAAAAAAATGCAAAAACTAATTTTCAAACTTAATATAAATTTTAATAAAAAACCTAACAATCCCCCACAAGTTTCAAAATTACAAAAAAGGACACGTGTTATGACTGTATTAGACAGTAAATGACACATCACTGTAGGTGTCTTCGGGACTTGAACCTACACTAGGTCTAATGAGTTGCGCTATAAAGTACGTGTAGAGTCGAACACCTTGAACCTTTCCTCATTAGCGTAGCTAACCGTCTCATCATCCATATCTTAAAGGTCGACTTTTGGAGCTACCCTTTATATAACACATTGGACTTTTAAACCGACCATGTCCCTTATCTTGGATTTATGAATGTTTAGAGAACTCGCCTATAAGTTTTCATTGGCGGCGGCCAAACCCCCTACATCCACTTAGGTTAGTCTCTGATGTGCACTACAACTAACACGCCCCACATTTGCCTTACTAGATAACATGTCCTTAATTAAAATTTTGGAAAAGAGCCCACTCTTTGGGACTCTTATAGCTTTACACAAGTATAAAAGCCAACTGGAATGTACATGCAAGTATCAGCCCAAAAAATATTTCTATCAACACCGTGTAGGTGATGTAATACTTTTCACTTGCTTCTATGTCTAGACATACGAACCATGCATAGGGGCGGACCTGTAGTGGGGCCGAGGGGGGCCATGCCCCCCCCCCCGGATTTTTAGAAAGTAGTATTAATTCCTTTACTTTTTTATAGTTTTTATATAAATTTCCTAAATTTTTTCGGTTTTTTCTCTTCCCACACGTGAAACGTCACTATTTGCCCCCCCCCCCCAAATATTGAGAACAATTTTCAAAGGTAAAATAATGGGTATAAACATCATTCCTAATTAAAATCCAACTCCTCAATCCCTATTTATTCTCTTCTCTCTTCTCTCTCATCTTTTCTCTTCCTATTTATTCTCTTCTCTTTCTATAAACGTGGGTTAAGGAAAATTTTGAAAAAAAAAAAATATTAGGTATTCAAAATTTCATTCCTAATTAAAAACCAACTCCTCAATCCTTATTTATTCTCTCTTCTTTTCTCTCTAGTCTTTTCTTTCTATTTATTCTCATATCTTTCTATAAACGTGGGTTAAGGAAATTTTTGAAAAAAAACTTGTTAGGTATTCATTCATTCCTAATTAAAAACTAACTCTTCAATCCCTATTTATTCTCTCCTATCTCTTCTCTCCTTCCTTTCTTCCTATTTATTCTCTTCCCTTTCTATAAGCGTGGATTGGGAAAATTTGGAAAAACATATACTACACAATTAGGTACTCTTTCTCTTTCTCAATTTATTTATTGTTTCTCTTTTTCTCTTTTGTTTTTGTTATTCCTTTTATTTGATTTTATATTATATGTTTCTTTATTTTTTCTGCAATTTTTGTTATGTGATTTTGTATTGTGATTTGTGAACAAAATATTTATAGTTAGTAAGGTAACTACCATTGGTTTGCATATCTTACCCTAAAGAAAAATTTGGTTTACATCCTACCAAATAAAATTTTGGCTTGCATCTAACTTTTTAGGGTTGAAGTCATGTGTATATATATATATATATAGTAGTAAAAAATCACACGTGCAAATGCACGTGATTATACATGAAAAAAGAGAGATAATAATAAGGAAGAAAAGAAAGAGACTGTTCATGAAATATAAACATGGAAAACAGAATAAAAAAAAAAAAACAAGGATTTTAATCAATTTTATACAACCTAACTTTGAATTCGTATTTATCTTAAACTTCAAGGTCATTAGTTAATTGATGTCTATAACAATAGATGTTTTATTTGCTTAATCCAAATAAACTTAAAATTGGTGTTTCATTTTTATCATCTAATGCTTAGGTATTCCTTTGAATTTGTCTTTGTTTTTTTATATTATTTTCTTTGGTGTTGTTTTTTTACAATACTCGTTTTAATGTATGACAATTTCAGCTTTGAAACTACAAAAAACTTTATAAAGAATGTTTTACTTACAAAGCTATATCGAATAACAAATTAGAATTTAGCTATATCAAATTTCTTAAATTGTATGTTAGGTTCTCACTTCTTTGATTGAACTCCACCTCATCATAGAGAATTTAAAGTTCAAACACCTTTCTATAGAGATTTGATTTGGTGTAAAGAAGTTGCTTATTCTTTTAGTTGTTATTGTAGGTAATAAGCACCACCTTTTTAAACTTGCCAATCCTTAAGTCACTGGTTCGTCAATTACTATTGACTTTATCATATGCACAATCAAGTAATCATCTTTTGCACTTGACGGAATTTCAACATCATAATTGATGCCCCAACTAATTACTTGATGCATTAAAATGAAAGGGCATGTTTAAATCATTAAACCAATATAAAAACAATAAAAACGTCATTTGAAACTATTGATGTACATGCGTGTACAGTAATCTTCTTTTCTATTTCAGCGATATATTGTTTCAAATGATCAATTCATAATCCATCGGCAAATAGTAGAAAGACGGATCCACATTAAAAACAAAAATTTCAATTGGGTGCTTTGACACTCTAGCAATTAATTTCTCTTGCCATTTAGCCATTTTATTTTATTTTTAATTAATTCAAACTTATTTTTGGCATCGATTACATTATATTTCGTGATTGGATTTAATTACACATTTAACTAGAATGTCGTATTTAATGTGCATTATAGCTTGAGGGGATGCTCAACACTGATTTAGCGCGCCTATCAATCTCTTTTCTTGAAGAATCTGTTTTGCATGCCATTTTCTCTCAGTATTTATTGATGAGGTAGTGGTTGATTATACTCCGAACATGCTTATTGATGATCCCCTACAACATTGCTTGCCATTTGGGGAATCTAACCTAAATATTGAGGAAGTCAACACATTGTTGGACTCTTCCACTTCTTTGGAGTAGTCACCATTCACATTTAGATTTGAGCCTCCACCTCCATTGGCTGCTTCTTACCGAATCTGGCTGAAGACTCTAAACTTAGCGCTTTATGGGAGGCAACCCATTTGTATAGATGTTATTTCTTGTTGTTTTTCTTCTTTTTTCTTTGTTTGTTGTTAGGTTTTACTATTGCGTGCTCTATCATGATTTCAAACATCGGGTACACTCTTTCCTCTATTTGCTTCTATTATTTTTTTTACATGCACTGAGGTCATTGCATAATTTAAGTGTGGGGGGGGGGGGGTGTCAACTCGAGTAAGACTTGTTGATAGTTGGTAGAGCATTGTCACAAAGATAAAAAGTGCCCAATTTTTTCTGGCTTTGGTAAGATAAATGTTTTAATTCCTTGCTTAGATACAAAATGAGAGTTTAAGTGTTTTAGAAATCTCATCTGATGTAATGAACACCCTCTTGAGAGAATAGTAATGGGTTTTACATTTTGAGACCGAGGTTGAATCGGAAAATAGGAATTCCAGGTAGTCCAAAAGGTTTGACCATCTAGTTATCTTGTATTGCCTTGTGCTTATGGTGACAAGTTGAGACCGATTTTAGACTATTTAAATGTGAAGTTAATTGAAGTATAATGTGAAAAAAGAAAAAGAAAAAAAAATGCTGAAGTTTAAAGGTTAGACCTCCTTCTTAGTAACCGGGTCTCGGTGTCACCAACATCGTGCTTCGCGTCAAACAGTTGGGGTGTCTTTGGTCCAGTCTTGGCCTGTACCCTAGTTGGCTTGAGTAAGTAAGTTCGAGGGGTATTCTACACCTAGTCCCTTAAATCCATCTGGCTTGAGAGCGGCTGACCCAACACTCATTACATAGGCCATCTAGAAAGCTTAAGAGGCAAGACATTGCACGGACTAGAACTGTGACCATTAAAGAAAGAAGTGAATTAATGTGCTTATAAAGGTGAAATGTCTAAGAAGATCAATATTGCTTAGATCTTGAGTTCTTGGTATTATTTGGTACATAGTTTAGTCTTATCTGAGGGTGAACTGGTAGACTGAAGATAAGAAGAGACTTCTTGATTGAATTGTTTGCCTAGAGCTAGACTCAAGAGAGGGTGTAAGAGCTTAAGTGTGGGGGTGCCTATATTCCCTTTAATCTTTAGTGGCGTGTCTTTGTCTTGGAATCTATCTTTCTACTCTTACTACTGCCAGAATAATTAGAAGAGCACTTAAGAATTTGTGTGTATATTCTCTGCAGACACTCACGAGACACAACTCGTCCACTAGGATAACCTAGGGGTTTAAAGGCTTGTTGCACATGCTAAGTGCAACCGTGATTCCTACGAAAGTGAGTTAGGTTTTTCTTTCTTTATTTTCTGTATTAGTTTTATTTTTTTTTGTTTTGCTCGAGGACTAGCAAACACTCAAGTGTGGGGGTATTTGATAAGCATGCATTTACCATTATTTATTTGATTTAATTCCCCATACTTATTTAATTAAAGAGATCTAATTGAGTATTTTTGTGTATTTTTCAGGAATAAGGAGATTTTGGAGTAAAGTTGGCAAATATATTAGATATTGGTGGATTTTAAATCATGGCATTCAATCTTGTTGCTCAAGAAATCATGAAAAGTGAGATCTTAGCCAAATTGGAAATAGGTGGAGGTCTAAGGAACAAAATTGGTAATAAATCTGAAAATCGGATAAACAGACCTACCTTCAGTATTTTGGGCATATCTCTCTCGTATGAGCTTGGATTTCGATGATTCAAAATGCTATGAAACGATATTGAAAATATCTACAACTTTCCAGTTTTGAGTTTTTCCAAATTCCGAAAGAATAAAGGTCAAATCGATGGGTAAAGAGAGGAGATTCATTATGTGCGGGTGACATAAAAGAGAAGCCAACCACAGAAAAGAGGACGACGAATGCGGCTCTCATCTCTCTCATTGCTGAAGAAGAAGACCACATCTCTCTCTCTCTCTCTCCCTATGTTTCATCTTTATTTTTCTTATGAACTTTGTAATAATGAGTAGCTAGTTCCTTTGCTTTGGGATGTAGATGAACCATGCTTATTTCATTAAGTTGATTGTTCTATATCTTCTAGTTGATTGTGTTTGAGTTTGGCCAAAGATGTTCTATAACTCAGCGAACTAAGCGTGCCAAGCTTCCGCGAAGGACGATAGTCTTGCGAAGATAAGGCATATATAGGAAGACCATCCCTAATTTACTTTGAAGTGTAGAGTTATATCGATTAGGGAAAAGCATTGGGGATTCGAAATCCCAAAGATCTTCACATATTCACAGTTAACATTTTACATTAGTTAATAGATTTAGTTTAAATTTAGTTTTGTTAAATTCAATCTTAGTAACTTAGCCTTTTAGTTCCCCATAGTTCGACCCCGTACTTTCTGCTTGCTAGATTAGTATAGGATTTTATTTTTGATTGATTAGCGACACGATCACGTGTATATACACAAGTAAGAAGAAGACGAGAAACAGATTAGTAAGCGGGACAAAAAATTAATACGATTTCACAAAGGTTACCTCTCATGTTATGAGGGATTAGCTTCAAAAGGAATTAGGAAATTTTCATTAGAAATACGAACATTTACTCGATGCTAGGGGTCATTAGAAGAACTAGACTTGGAACTAACTTAACTACCAACAACAACTTCTTGAATTAAAAGACTGACTGATAACAAAAGACTCCTAACCTAACTAAACACAAATTCTAAAAAAAAAAAAAAAAAAACTACTCTTAAAAAATAAGAACCCTTTTTGCAAAAGAGTCTTACTGTTGGTGCTAAATTTGCTGGAGGCTTTGAACCGTAATCTTCGCACCAAATCGCTCAGATCTAGATCGATTTGGTTTGCTCCACAGTGAATCAATCTCTCGTCCTAGGAAAATAGAACACCAATGAGAAACGGAGCCGATCGTCTTGATCGGCGTCGCGTCTCCGACGGTCTAGTCAGAAATGAAGACAATGCTCCGAGTTCGAAGGAACTTCTGAGGTGCTCTAATGGTGTTGAATCAGAAAAGTACTGGTGTTTAGATTGATCTGAGAGACTTACTTTTGACGGGTTCATCATCCCTTTTATATATAAATTTCTGCCTATCTTGCTTTTAACTATGACCGTTGGATAGTAACATAGGATTGAATGGCTATGATTAGGCCTTCTTCCAAGTTCTTGGGCGAACCCATAGATTGCTTTACTTGATAATTAAAACCAACCGAATTGTCATAAGATTGGAATGAACCGGCCTGAACTGGGATCAGGAAATTTTAGTCCCAACACGAGCCCCCAAGCCTGCTGATCAGATCGGAACTTATATGAGACTCTGGTCAGGAAGCTTGAATCTTTCTTTCAAATAATATCAGAATGCTGTGTTTGTCGCAATCTCATAGATTTCATCAGAATCGTCCAACTAGAATAAAAATTTCCTCTTTAAATGTTGACTCTTGGTATCCCCTGTTAGTCTTTCCAAAATTTCTTCCACGTGGCAGAACTTCACTGGATCAATATCCTACAATTTTTCCCAAGCAATTATGATTTTCAAAACTGTAGCCTCAGGTTCCCAAGTCATCATTAACTTGAGCATTGATCCATGGTCCATTTCTTATATAAAATTGTAATTTTCTCCGAAATCAAGCCATTCCTCGTAATCATAGAGTTACTGCGCTCAGCCCCCAAATCATCCTGCAGACCAGCCGAAATCTTTATCTTGTCAGGCCTTTTATAAATAAAACTTTTTGTCTTCCTTGACGTTATCATTCTTTGCGCCATTTGATCATAAATTCTGTCTCTTTCCAGTGTACAGTTACCACATCCTTTCCAACTCCTTTTAATATTGTCCTCGTCTCCAACCGTAATGCCTCTAAATCCACCGATTGACTCCACGCGTCGATTACGAGTAGCTACGTCCGTCAATCTTGAAACATCGTATATTTCCCTCCACTTTTCAACAAAATTCCTCACTTTATCTCTTATATTTATTCACCTTCTGCTATCTACTCTTGCCCGTACCCGTCTTGCATTCTATGAAAATACAACATATTCATCCGCCATCTCCGCTATTCTTCCTGCTTCCACCTTCATTCTGCAAATCTTCACTCCCTAGCTTTCCTTCTTCGCCATGGACCCTTCAACTAATCTTCCCGCATCTCACACTTCTGAGCGACCCACTATTCCTTCGAGTGCCAACCAACCAGAGAAAACCCTAGGTATCATCTCCCATGATCAGGTTTCCTTAGACTGGAAACCCAGTCCTTACGCTCACGATGAAGCCATTGTTCCTTACACACCTGTGGACATGTCTAAGGAAAAGAAAGACCCATGATATGCTGGTCCAGAATGGTACCCAACCAAGGTAAAGAAATCTCACCTGCTGTCTTACTTAGAAGATTATCACTTTCCCTCTGATGCCAAACTATGGGTCCCTAAACCTTCTGAACGTCCATACAGTGTTGAACCTAGGGTCATTACTATTTATCTTGACCACCTTGAGTCTGGTTTTAGAGTTCCTCTTGTCCCGATAGTCCAATCCTTGCTTGACTACTACCATGTCTGCCCTTGTTAGCTTACTCCAAATTGTTGGAGATTAGTGTACTGCTTTTTTTTTGCTTACATTCACAAAATGAAGCGTCTCCCCTCTGTAGAACTTTTCAGAAATTACTACACTTTGAAGGTATCCCGCGAACGCGGTTACATTCATTTTTCCAGAAGAACCTGTATTACAAGTGAACTGGGTCAAGATACCCAAATTTTCACTAACTCCTCCATTCCTCATGAAAACAAATAATGGCGAGAGAAATACTTTTTCTGTGCCATACCCAGTCCAAACTATCATTCCCTATGGTGCCTGCATTCCTTGAATTCTCTTCTTCCTCTGAACAAGCGTCCTGAACTCAACGAATAAGATCGAGAGACTTGGGACTTGATTTCCACCGGAATACCAATTGATGCGGCTGAGCTGAAAAACGATGCAGGTCTGGCCAACCATGGTCTTTTTCCAGGTAAATAACGATGATGATGATGACGATTTTTTTTTTTTACCTTCCCTTCTTCTCTCTCTCTCTCTCTCTCTCTCTTTATATATACATAAATATAGGAACTGTTGTTCATCAAGTCCCCAGCATCTCTGAACTTTGAATTTTTGATCTCAGGAATTTAAAGCATCCGGATTCTTAGAGTTCTTCAGGAGATGCCAATGATGAAGATGATGTGGACTCTGAAAAAGAAGAAACTGCCAGCTCTGCTTATAGCTACTCCTCTAATGATGATGATGATGGGTCTCCTCCGGAAGGTGACAAGAATGCTGCCATTGACTACGATCCTCCAGTTGACCCTCCTGTTTAAGAACATAGTCTTCCTTGCTTTTGATATACCTTTTTATTAACCTTTTGATGTAATGGTTGTGACTCTGTTGATCTTCCTGATTTTTTCCCTTTTTGATCAATGGAGTTTCCCTTTCTTTTCTTTTCTTTTCTTTTTTTTCCTTGTAACTTTGATTAAACAATATTTTGAAGTGAATCTTAGCAATCTTTGACCTGCCACACATCTGTCAGGTGCTATATTGCTTAGATAATAGTTGAAAAGAGTCTTGATAACTTTGAGTAGAATCTTCAATATAATCTATAGTTTCAAGAAATCCTCTTGACCAGCTTCTGTGACTATGATCAATTGGGCTGCCTCGGAAGGCTGGCTACTTGAGCCTGATTTCGGAAAGTCAGGACCACCCTCGGAAGGAATGATCCGTGATCAGCTTCGGAAAGCATGGCCAGGCCTCAGAAGGCTGTCTACTTGAGCCTGACTTACGGAAAGTTGGGACCACCCTTGGAAGGAATGATCCATGATCAGCTTCGGAAAGCATGACAAGGCCTTGGAAGGCTGGCTACTTGAGCCTGACTTACGAAAAGTCGGGACCACTCTCGGAAGGAATGATCCGTGATCAGCTAGAATAATCAGGCCTCGGAAGGATGGCTTACTAGAGCCTGACTTCGAAAAGCCAGGATCACCCTCGGAAGGAATGATCCTGGATCAGCTTTAGAAAGCATGATCAGAAAATTGGTTCGATGAAAAAGACCTTTCGCACAATTTGAAGAAGAATCTTTTGGTGATCACAATGGTTGATAGAAATAATTTCTTCAAAAATATCAGAAAATTCTGCTCCCTTTCTATTGATAATACTTCTTGAGGTGAATTACATTCCATGGTTGCCTTAAACAACTTCCATGAACATCTTTGAGCCAATATGTGTTTTTTCTCACAGTCTTTGTTATCACATATGGTCCTTCCCAGTTTGCGGTGAGCTTTCCACAATTTCTCGGGTCTGATGCTGATTTTTCCCTCAAGACCAAATCTCCAACTTTAAAAGATTTAGGCCTGACACGAGCATTATAGTATGATGTTGTTCTCCTCTGGTACTCTATATTTCAATACAGGGCCTTCTCCCTAACTTCATCCAAAAACTCTAGATTCACCCTCAGTCCCTCTTTGTTAGTTACTAGATCGAACCTCTCTGATCTATCTGACCCAACCATTACCTCTATTGGAGCCAAGGCTTCGGATCCATATGCCAACTTAAAAGGTGTTTCTCTCGTTGGTGCTCTGACTGTAGTTCTATATGCCCATAACACATGAGGTAACTCATCAACCCATAGGCTGTTTGCTTCATCCAGCCTTCTTTTGATTCCCTGTAAGAGAGTTCTGTTAGTTATCTCAATCTGACCATTGCATTGAGGATATGCCACAGAAGAGTTTTTGTATTCGATGTGGTAATCTACGCAGAGTTCCTTGAATCTTTCACTGTCAAACTGAGTTCCGTGATCTGTTAATAAGACTTTTGGCAGAACATATCTGAAGATGACCTTATTTCTAAAAAACTTCTCAATTTGATTTGTCATAGTTGTGGCTAAAGCTTCTGCCTCCACCCACTTTGTAAAATAATCAATTGCAGCTATCACAAATTTTCTTCCTCCAGATGCAACAGGAAATGGACCAAGTAAATCCATCCCCCACATTGCAAATGGAATGGGATTGAGAATTGATGTCAGTTGTTCTGCTGGTTGTTTCAGGATTGGAGCATGAATTTGGCACTGATGGCATCTCCTTACATATTCAGTTGCTTCAGCTTGCATCCGTCGCCAATAGAACCCTTGCCTCAAAATTTTATAGGCCAAAGCTTTTCCACCTAGATGACTCCCACAGATTCCCTCATGAACCTTTGCTAAAGCATATTGTGCATCGGATGGTCCTAAACACTTCAAAAGTGGCCCCAAAGTTGTTCTTTTATACAATAGTTCATTCTTTGGAATAAACTTTGCAGCTCTTCTTTTCAACGTTCTAGCTTTTTCGCTATCCTCAGGAAGAAAATCTTCTTTAAGGTATTGTATAATGGGGTCCATCCAAGACACTTCTGTATCAATTTCCATTATCTCTGGCTCCAAATGTGCCGGAATATCCAGCTCTTAGATATATACAACTTGTGGTAGAGAAGTAAATTTTGCAGATGTTAACTTCGCCAGAGAATCTTCCAGCGTGTTTTGATTTTTGGGTACTCTCATAATTGAGAATTGTTGGAACCACCCCTTACAATCCAGCCTTCTTAAGATAACTGATCATCCTGTCATCCTTTGCTTCATATACTCCTGTAATTTGGCTGACCACCAGCTCAGAATCACTTTTAAATGAATTAATTCACTAAGATTCATTTATTTTGAATTAAAGAAATGGGCAAAATCCAAATCGATTTGGTTTCCCACATTCACTAAACTTCATTTATTTTGAAAATATTTTAGGTGATATTCAGTTTTCAATTTGAGTTGAATTAGATTTTCCTTCCTCTTCGGTTTCTATTTGAGTTTTATTCTATCATTCTTTCTTTATTTGGTGGGTTTTTTTTTTAGAATAAAATGGATAAAGTTATTTTTTTTCTCCCCAGTTAATTAAGGATACTACTGTAACTTGACAAAAGTGTATAAGGGTATTTTGGGGTTTTTGAGAAAATATAAAGATGCCACATCATCAGTAAACTAACGGAACTTAATGGTAGGGGGGCAATAGTAATTGTAGACAAAGTTAAAGGTTGGATTAGTAATTTTGAAAAGTACAAGGGATACAGTAGTAATAAAATCAAAGTACAGGGGGGCAATAGTAATTATCCCTTTTTTTGATCTATTAGGCACCCATTTTAACACATCAAGGTCACCTTCTTCCCAAGTTGTACCGGTGTTTTCCCCTTCATATTTGGAACATCATCTTCAATTGTAAAGTAAAGAGTGAAGAACAACCAAAAACCCCTCTTTACGGGCGAAGGAGAAGACATCACATGGAATACGAATTCAAGTGAATCAGTGAACCCAGGGAGTTTTTTTTTTTTTTTCCCTAAATTTTAGAAAATTAAGTGAGGCTTTTGTAAAATTAAAAAAAAAAAAGAAAAAATTATATTTTCCTTCACCTCATGGACAAAATGGTCATATTTCAATTTCAAAGTTAACAAAAAAAATAACAATGGATAACTTGTAATTTCTCAAAATGGCCAGTGTATGCTGCATGCAATTTTTGCCACTTAAGTGGACAACCAAGAGTTTAGGCCCAATTTAAGTGGACAACATGAAAAAAACACTCTAAATTGAATGGTTTGTGACTAAAAAATTCCCCACATATCATGCCACAAATAAAGTCTTTTACCTCAGACTGAATGCCAAATTAGTAGCCAATCAGGTCCAATACTACTGTGTAAAAAAGCATTTCAGGGACAAGTGTGCTAAAATAAACTTCCATTGAACATATTCTCTAAATTTTAAGTGACTAATCTAGACCACAATTTCGTATCGCCATATCCTCATTTACATTTTGAGGACCTATTCTTGAATGACTTAATTTTTATTCCAAGGGGCCATCCATTCATTGTTGCTTTTTCTGTAGAGAGAGAGAGGGTTGTGGTTTTTTTTTTTTTTTTTTGATAAGAAAAGTTTCATTAAATTAAAAACACTTACTGCCATAATTTTGAGTTGCATTACTTGTTCCTATTAGTTCGGAATCAGATAGTGCTAACTTTTCAAACAAACCTTGGAGCATTGGGGATGGGAATTTGTCAAATATTACATATTTGGTTGTCTTCGCAACCTTAATTAACATAGCTATATGTTGTAAAGGCCATGTGCCAAAATTTGGTTTTGGTAACAGATTTGGCAACTCTTCTAAATTGCACCAAATTTCCTGTATCCCAATCCCTTGTGTTGCTGCCTTATCCATCCCATATTGTATTCCAAAAAGAGCTGCTTCTAGCTTGTCCGGTATCTACACGGTTCCAAAATCGATGGACTGTATATGTCAATTCCTGTGCATCCCAATGCTCTATCCTGCCATCCCTAGGTGCTGGTTAAGTACTCCTGCACATATTAAAACAATATTATTAGTTTTTGGGATGGTGTTGCACCAATTTAAATTCTGAAGGGTTAGGTTTCCTGCACTTGGGATTGGAGAATTATGAATTGTAATTTCATTTTTCTGTAGTTTAAGATTTGCAATCCAATGATTTAGGCTATTTAACACCTTAAGAGGGTTAGGATTTTTTTGTTGAAAAACTTTAAGATTTCTTTCCTGCCAAATGAAATAACAAGAGATAATAAAGACAGAAAGAAACCATTTGATTTGGATATATCCAAATGGGTTTCAAGGTTTTGACACCAACTCAGAATTGACGAGTCTCTCCAATTTTCAGTTCGTAAGCCCAGTGGTCCAGCAACATGTATTCTTTTGGCTCATTCACATGATATAAAAACATGCCAACTTGTTTCGCTCGCTTCTTTGAGAGAGCACATTCAGATGAACAGTTAGACCACTGGGCTATGGTTGGATTTGTCTAATAACCAATTCTTTTTAGTGGCGATCGTAAATGAGCTTCTTCCTATTCATGACATCTCATCTTCTATTAGGTACCATTTGAAAGGACGTGGCCTTATGAGATAGTTTTCAAAGATTAAACATTTAATTAAAATACTTGACTTTTCATTGAATGACTCAGGCTACTTAGAAGAAGATAGAAATGATTTCCCCGATAATAATCGTGGTGGTGAAATCAACTTTTTCCATGCTCAAATTTCTAACTTGAATTTGAAATTCGTGCAATATTGGTAAATTTCGTAGAACTTTTCTCAAGAATCAACAAGGACTAGCTGCCCTAGACCTTTCTGACAATAACTGGTGTAAATGCTATATTTGTTTTAGGATCTCAAGGAATTGAGTCTAGCTCGGAAGGCTCTATTGAATGTGGATACAACCATTTGGCTACCCTGCACTTCCTGGCTCAGAGATATTTGCTTTGTTGCTTCGGTCTCTCCGCTTGAATAATGAATTTCCTACCCAGAAAAATCTAGATGGGTGCTAATAGAATTATTGGTGAGATACTATTGGGCAGTACTTGATCTTTCTAACAATGTGTTCACATTTTTGGAATTCCCATTACCTTTGATTACTCCATGAGCATCATTGTAAGTATTTGGTCTTCAATCAAATATGATACATGAGTGTTATTAATCAACTCCATGCTCACTATTTTATTTTGAATATATCAAAATAATGAGTATGTTTATCTGTCACTACCGAAAAGGCCCTTCTTAGGCTTAGGGAAGGTCCCCCCCTCCCGAATTTGACATTAATACTGATCTTTATAATCTTGGTCCAGGCACTGATCTTGATCCTGCGTAACTTCATCCTACAACTCCACTTCTATGTTTTTTTTCTTGATTTTTTGTATCAAGTTTAATAGCAAGGTTGGTAGTTTTATTGCTTCATGCAATTTCCATATGTTAGATGACTCAAATTTAATGCCATGTTAGATTATGAAATTTTTATTTTTTTGTTGTGCTTTTAACTTGAAATATTATTGATATTAGATTTAACAAAGACAATAGCTCGGAGGTTCTATTGTTTCTTTACAAATGATTTAGATTTAACAACTGAAAAGACCATGGAAATTTTGTGTTTCTATTGTGCATCTTGTTGATATATTATTATATCAAAACTAACACATGAACAACAATATTACCTTGGAATTTTTTTTAAATAACAGTTTGGATTTTGAAAGTTTTATTGTTTGATTGGGCATCTCATTTACAATTAGCTGAGATGTTTTTATATCAAATTTGCTAGGGCCAATTCTAGACTTTAGAGGGACAAGGCCAATCAGGATTGGAATGGAATGGCTCATTAGGATTCAAAAATAAGAAATTTCGGCCCTAAGCCAGAGTCATGGCAGAAATAGACTTCATATGAACATTCTAGACTGGGATTGAATTTTAAAAAACTCCACCCAGCCCGGTCCTGTGGCAGCCCCAAGTTTATATATCAAACTGTTAACAGATCAAACGCCCTTAGTCCCCTTACTATTAATTGGAGTACAAATTACTCTCCATTGATGGGTCCACTCAAAAGTAGAACAATTTATCTATAAAGCTCAAAAGTTAAGCCAACGTAGAGCTGTTCTAGTGCTTGAAACCAACACCTCTTAGTGAAGAGGTCATGGTTTGACTCTTGCTGAGGCATATTAATATCCCATCCTCCAGCTTAATAAAGCCCCTTTGAACCCCAACAAAAAAAAGAAGCTCAAAAGTTAAGCCAAGCCCAAGAATCTGCATATGGATCACTGTCCAAAGCTATAACTAACTAAGTTAGTCGATATTAGAAGGCCTAAGTGGAGTTAATGGAAAATATATCAATTTAAACAAAACACATGCGAAGCCTTAACTTAAGAAAATAAAGGCCCATAAATTAATTTAAAGAGATAAAAATATGGGCTCAAACCCAGAAACTCTTTTTTGGGTCCAGAGTCTCAGAGATTTCTTGTATTTTAACTTTTGGTAAAAAAAAAAATTCTCGGAGATTCAAGTAAAACCGCCAAATAAATTGGGTCACCATTTTAAAGGTATTATGCACCCCATATTCCAAGGTAGAAGATGGTTTTCTTGATCTAATAATTCTCCATTGTCAACTCATGTTAGGTTTGGCTGCAATCTGATTTTAGAATGAGATTAGAAGGTATATCATACAATTATACTATTTATTACATGTGTTAATGGTCAGATTCGCCGATGGTCCAACCCATTGGTCTGGGCCGATTAGAAAAAGAACTGTCCGACCGTAAGAGCTAAGTAACACACAGAGTTCCAATCACAATCAACTTCCATGATGTTCGGGATAAGTTTTGCAGTTGGGTAAAAGATCCTTACTTTGTAGAACCCAACTCGAATTCTACAATTTGAACCCTAATCGGACTCTACAATCACTGTACAGAAAAGCTACCTAAATATCTATATAAACCTAACAGATGGGCAGGAGGAGGTGAGTATTCTTGAGTTATTCCCTTTGATATCAACAATTTGCATTGGGCTTTCTGTTCTTTAAATTCTGCTTGTTACTTACTAGCTCGTCAGAGGCGTTACTCAACTAACACGGTCGAGCACGTTTTTGCAAGTACACTAGCTTGGACGGTTGAGCAAGATTTTGCATCAACAATATGAAAGCATGAACTTCTCTTTCATGGCAAATCTTTTTGTATTCTTTGTTTTGTTCAAATGTTATATTTTATATATTAATTTCTTTATTATTTTATTTTTTTCTTACAAATTCTTGGTACCATTTTTATTTTTATATTTATTTAAACTAGTAAGGTTACATGTGCAAATGCACGTGGTTGTATTATATTTTAAAATAAATTATGTAATTCCCTTTTATAATTGCATATTTTCTCAATTTGTACAGGTGAAAATTTTCCTAAATTCCCCATTACTTATGGGTATTCATCTAGGATGAGTATTTATTGGATTATTTCTAATTTTTAGATTAAACTATTCTACATGATTGAATCCCCATCACTTCATGGCTAGATATCTCACCTGCGTTTCAAGTTGGTTCAGATAATAAAGCATAAGCGCTAATTAACAAATTCTTCCATATAATTGTCTATCCCATATACTTTTGGCCTATACACAGATTAAATGATCAAAACTATGCTAAAGGGAAAGCAATTCTATGATCTTCACCCAACTGAATGCAAATCATTAATGATGATGATACTGTAAGGTTCAAAGCAACATGAACTGTCAATCAAATATTAGAATTTTTGAGTTCAACAATAAGACAGTTCAGAGATGGAGTCTGTTCAATAAGTTCATCATTTTAGGCCTGAAGCTATCTTAAAATCAGAATAGTCAACCCTGGTATTACACAGTCCACATGGATGGACACTGGATGGACACTGAATGGACCTTCCATTATTCCATAAACCATTTGGTAAGTTCATAATTCACACAAGTTAGTACCAGGCAAGCCACTGCTTTTGGGATGTATAATGCGTTGATTTTTCATCTGTGAGTCCTTTCAGATTACATCTGAAACACAGTAGAATAATCCACCACATCTGGCATTTATATGGTCCTGATTGTTTTCTTCAGCACCTCATCCTGGGAATTATATAATCAGTGATTTCCTCCTCTTTCCTTTGATTCAAATGAAGGCATACACCTTAATAAGAGCCAATTCAATATGCTGCCTTGATGATTATTAATTTGTCCAGATAAAGCTTCCTATGAAGAGAACATGCTGAAGCTTGCCAAATGGTTTCTGGGATGGTTGGTTATGAATACATGGTTAATTTTGATTTGTGAATCATATTACACTTTTTGATTTTGCACACGCTTCTCTTTCTTGATGATACTAGTAGTTCCAGTAAATTGAGTTAAGCGCCTCGAGGAATTGAGTAATCTGGATATTTGTGGTAACAGAATTAGTAGTCCGATACCCTATGGATATTACAGAAGACTTGGTTTGATTAAACCTTTCTAATTAACAACTTGTTCTTCACTGGCTGGAATTGCCATTACCCATTCACTCCTGCAACATTATGCACAAGCTTCTCTTTCTTAGAGGGTGTGTTCCAAGGTGCAAAATTTTGCCAAAACTAGGGGTTTTGTTATCCAGTGAAACTATTAAAATCCCGAATCTGTGCAGAAATTATAGGAAATTTTTTTCTTCAGATTTCAACCTTTTTTTTATAGTTAGGGCAAAGATTGCTGTGAAATTTCGGTGAAATTTTGGAATTCATTGAAATTTCATTAAGATTTCGGAAATTTCAGCCGCACTTCAATGGTAAGTTACATTTTCAATTTTGCCTGTGATTTTGTTTCACCATATGTCGAAACACAGAAAGTTTGGCAAGTTTCTGCAAAATTTAGCAAAATTAATTTCTTACCATATATGGTGTGTTTTAGCATTCTAAGATATTACTCTATCTGAGATGAATCAAGAATGGAAGGTAATTTGAGAAAATACATTTTGATATGGTACTCCTATAATCTCTTAACAAGTAAAAATATACATTATACTTATTACATATGGGATTGGACTGCTTCACTTTTGGCTTGAGGCCTCAGCCCTAACTCAGCTGAGCTTCAAACTCTTAATGCATGTTAATTTTCATCCCTAATCCGTTACACCTAGTCCCCATTTGAGCTCAAGGCAGGCCAAGGTGGATTTGGCTGTTCGCATCAAATTTGTATCCCTATCCAATACGTGAACACCATATTATCTTAAATTTAACCATGGCCAGTTCTACCTCATCCGTCTTACTCCCCATAGGTTTAACCATCTTAAATTTTACTTTAATAATTTCCTATTTTTAGGGTCTCTTTGGTTATCTTCATCTAGGGATTTGAAATCCCTAGATTCATGAATAAGAGATTTATACTTGTCTGGTTGTAAAACATCCATAATAGATCTACAAAATCTAGGAATTTCATTTTTTTCCCCTTCAATATTGGGTGAAATTCATGAATTTCACCCAAGTATAAAATGGATGAAATTTAGGGCCTGTTTGGTTACATGAATCTAGAGATTTCAAATCTCTGGATTCATGAATCTGAGAATTATACCCGTTTGGTTGTAAAAATCTCTAGATTCATGAAATCTACAGATTCACGTTTTTAGTGTAAAAAGGTGAATCTGTAGATTTATGGGTAAGAGGTGAAATCTAGAGATTTCAAAAAAGCTATACAATTGTACATTCACAAAAATCATGTCGATCAAATAAATTTTTAGGATGAATTCACAGATTTCATTCTACAACCAAACACTTAATTTTATAAATTATAACTCCATAGATTTGAAGTCTATAGATTTGAAATCCCTAGATATTTGAAATCTCCAGACTCATGTAACCAAACAGGCCCTTACAGATTCACGCGAATCCCACCCAAGTATAAAATGGTTAATTTTTTAATCATGAATCTACTGATTTGAAATCCATAAATATAAAATCTTATTTCATTTCAAAGTCCTAGATTCATGTAACCAAATTGCCCCTAATGTTTTTATCTCCCCAACGTCCACCATAAAAGTGTAAGAAGGCACCAAAAATGAGAAGAAGATTGGGAAAATATATTACTTTATCCAAGCAAATATAAGTAATCCGGTCATTTTAGTCAATGGCATTACTTGGAATGATCCAGTAATTTTAGTCAATAATGTTTTGATATGTTGTTTTCTCAAAGAATCTTCCCAAAAGATCCGTGAGGCACTCACTTACGATCAAGACACAATTACAATCACTGAGAAGGGAGTGTACTTAAAGGGAATGCAGAAAATTTTAACCACCTTCACCACCATTGATCTATCCAACAATTTCTTTGTAAGAAAGATCCCCAATGCATTGGGAAATAGCCTACAGGTCAAATTCCATTTTCCATGGGAAATCTAAGTGGACTTGAGTCACTAGATCTATCAAGAAACAAACTCTCTGGAGAAATCCCAATGCAATTGGCGGATTTGACATTTCTTGAAGTCTTGAATCTATCCTTCAATGACTTAAAGGGAATTAGTCTACAAGGGAACCAATTCAATATGTTTTCAATTGCGTCTATGAGGGAAACGAGGGATTAAGTGGTTTTCCTTTAACAAGGAAGTGTAGAGTTTTAACTCCCACATCAGCATTTCAATACAGATCATGATGATAATGAAACATGTATGTTTGATTGGAGGTTTGCCTTGGCAAGATATTGCTCTGGTTAATAATTGGATTGATTGCTGGAAAAGAGTTATTCTGGAGAAAAAATAGATATTCTAAGTTCATTTATAAGTTTATGAAATCCAAGCTGAGAATAGGATCAAGGAAAATCAAATGCCACAATAGAAAGAAATGAATCAATGTCCACAAGTTGGATAAATTAGATTCATTACTGCACCACACACAAAAGTCCCCTTTTGTAAAAATTTGCAGCTACTATAATCATAAAAGTCAATACAAAATCTCAAAGGGTGTTTTATAAATAAAATTTTATGCTCTTATTGGCAATTTTTTTTATTATGTTTTATTTGTTAATTTTTTAAAGTGACATTTCAATTGCCAAGAGTTAAACCCGGTTTCTTGGGTGAAAAACTAGATATCCTAAGTGTGACAATAAATTTGTAATTGTTTGTATTCATTACTTCTTCTTCTTTTTTTTTTTTTTTTTTTTTTTTTTTTTTTCATTTATGCAATGAGAGTATGATGTTTGGCAATGTCCTACTAAGAATTTCTTTGATTTCTTTCCAAAACTCATCATCATCATTATACACGTCAACAAGAATTTCTTTAGATTTCTTCCAAAATGTGAAAATTGGATGTATCAATTATGAACAACAAAGATAAAGACATTCCGATTGGGCTGAATTAAAACGGAAAAAATTCCTGCACGGTGAAACGCTATCAGAAATGCTTTAGCTGAGAACCCTTCTTGAGCTTGATATTTTTCAATTAAGCAACATTATTAGTTATCTGTACCCGCAAAATTAAATTTCTTTGATGTTCATCAATACTTTCTTTCCACATTTTGGCCTTGGGGGGCCTATCCCCAGATGTTTAGTTATAGATTTATGTGTGATTATTTAGAAAATTCCAATCAAATAACATATTGTGGCTGTAGTTTAGTGGTGAGAATTCCACGTTGTGGCCGTGGAGACCTGGGCTCGAATCCCAGCAGCCACAATGCTTCTGACCTTAGCTCAGTTGGTAGAGCGGAGGACTGTAGTTGTATAATACCTAACAGGTGATCCTTAGGTCGCTGGTTCGAATCCGGCAGGTAGAGCACAACACTTAGACAAACTCAAAGGAAGAAACTTTTAAAATAAGTAACTGTTGGGAAATGCCATGTCAGCATTTGCCACATCAGCCTCTATTGGTTTTGATGATATTAAGCATGAATTACTAATGGCTATATTGAGTTATGATGTTTTAGTTCAAGATGAGAACAAGTGGACCAACTCCAAGTCAAAGCCATATGCAAGTCAAAGCCAAGATCATGCCAAGATAGACATGAAGATGGACATGAAGTCTAAGTCAAGATGACCATGCAAAAATGGACTTGAAGACCGTTGCACAAAATCAAGTCGAAGATCAAGTCGAAGATCAAGACTTAGGTTGAATTAGGGCTTAGGACACTCTCGCATACACATTCATGTAAATGCATCAATTATATGTAATTCATATTACTAGAGTGACCTAGGACATGTTAGTGAGGTGTACAATGCTTAGGGTTGACCAAAAAGTCCAAAAACCTAAGCCATGTCCCAGCCCCAACTTAAGCCAGCAAAAAAGAGTTCAGACGGATGTACTGATAACTCTGTTTCTCAGAAAACAACAGAAGGCCAGACGAATGACCGTCTGGGCAGACGGATGTCCGTCTGAGCCAGTCCAGACGGATGTCTTTCTGGGTAGACGGACGTCCGTCTGGCCCAGATTTGACTATAACGGCTAGTTTAAAGAGAATATCCTCTACAGCTGTTTGCAACGGATACTTTTGAGACGGATGACCGTCTGACCAGACGGACGTCCGTCTGGGCTGAAAAACAAGACAAAAATGTGTCCCTTTTCTATCCGTTGGAGATTGGGTTTTGGCACTCAAATGTGCTCTATATAAACGCAATTCACCTCATTTGAGAGGAACAACACTTACACTTGATCACCCACTCCCCAAGTGATCCTAAAGCTCTTAAATTGCAAGAAAGCCTTGTGCTTTGCCTTTCACCTTCTCCCCAACCTTGAAGAACATACCAAGGTGTTAAAGTAAGCTTGTGGAAGTCAAGCTTGAGGTGATTGAAGGCTTTGGTGGTGCATGCATTTCATATCTTGAGCATACAACTCTTATTGCATCACACACACACAAGAGGTAAAGTGTCACACCTCTTGTTAAGGTAACATCCCTCTCTTGTAACTGTTTTCAATTCTAGTCTAGGTAGATTAGGATTGGTTTTGGGTACTCTTGCCCGTGAACAAAGATTGGTTGGGTGCTCTTGCTCTAAGATAAACAAAGATTGTAAAGGATGCTCTTGCCCCGTAACAAAGATTGTAAAGGGTTTGATCTCTACCCATTGTATTGAAAGAGAATCACTAGTGGAATACTCTCTTAAGGCCAAGAGAGGAGTGGACGTAGACTTGCAAAGTCGAACCACTATAAAATACTTGTCTTGTGGTTGATTGCATTGTTTAGTTTCATTTGGATTTTCAATTTACTTTGTATTTCCGCACAAACCGAAAAATTGGGACAATCCACTAGTTGCAACCTAATCACCCCCCTCTAGGTTGCACCAACAATTGGTATCAGAGCGGGAGCTCAAATTAAGATTGAAATCAATCTTTAAAAGAGTCAAAGATCATGGCCTTTCCTTTTTATGAAGTTCCTTCAAGAACCATAGGTCTTAACACCTCTAGACCTCCATACTTTGATGGAAAAGACTTTGCCTATTGGAAAAATAGGTTTGAAGACTTTGTGTGTGCACATGATATCGATGTGTGGAACGTCATAACATGTGGACCAAATGAGGTTCTCAAAACAGATGAACATGGCCGTAAGGTACTCAAACTTAGAGCCGAGTGGACTTCAACCGACAAGGTCAAAATTCAACTAAACCACAAAGCAAAAATGTTTTTGCAAATGTGCGTTAAGTGAAAAAGTCTACAATAGATGTGGCATTTGCAAAAGTGCCAAAGAAATTTTTGATAAGTTGGTAGTCACATATGAAGGGACTGATCATATCAAAAGGATGAACCTAGACATCTACATGCTTCAATATGAAGAGTTTAAAATGTTAGATTATGAGGATATTACTTCTCTATTTAGTAGATTTACTAACATTGTGAACAAGTTGTATAGCCTTGGGAAAGAATTGGCAAATGAAGACGTAACTAGAAGAATTCTGAGAGCTCTTCCACCATCATGGAGACCCAAAAGGACAGCAATTCAAGAAGCGGGGAATCTGTCTAAAATTACCATTGATGAGCTAATGGGATCTTTGCTAGCTCATGAAGCGGAGCTTGAAGAAGACAAGCAAGCAAGCGTGCAGCAGGATCGAAGGAAGAGGTCCATAGCTCTAAAGAGTGCCACCAAGGAAGAAGAAGAAAGTGAGAGTGAAGAAGAAGACTTGGACAGTGAGCTCTACTAAATCGCCAAAGAGTTCAAGAGACTTCTCAAAAAGAAAAGAGGGAAGTATCTTCACAAAGGAGAATCCTCTAAGGAGCACAAAGGTAAAGATCCTTCTAAGAAAAAAGGTTATGTTTCTAATGTCACTTGTAACAAGTGTAAGAAACCGGGCCACATCAAGTCCGAGTGCCCGTATATGGCTAACATATCCTACAACACAAGTGAGGAGGAAGAAGAGGAGGAGTCCAAGGAAGAAAGAATCAACTTGGCTCTAATGGCAAAGTCCATGGAAGAACAAGAAGACCTTGTGGTAAATTCTTTCCATAATCCTAATTCCATTAGCAATAATGATAATGGATTAATAAATGACATTGATAGGGACAACTCATTTGGAGTATTGTTCAAAATTATTAAGGACCCTGAAAAAGGGTATTAAGAAAGAGTATGTCATTCTCTTTCCTTTTATGCATTCATGTAGGGGGAGAGTGCATATGTGAGGGAGAGAAGTTGTTAACTTATGCATTAATTCAGGGGGAGCATAAGTTAAGAAAGGAGAATTATTTGAGGGGGAGCACTTCATGCTCTTCATGCTTGTGTCAATGACAAAGGGAGAGTTAATTAAGGGAGAGCATTTCATGCATTATTTTTGTTGATAACAAAGCGGGAGAGTTATTTGCGGAGAAGCATCTCCTATATTATGTTGATAACAAAAGGGGGAGAAAACTTCTATAAATTATATAATTTTGAATTAGATAATTCATTAGCTCCTATATTGTTTGTTGATGACAAAAGGGGGAGAAAACCGCATGAATGAATTAGATAATAATTCATGGGGAAAACATGTCATAACATGCATATGAATGAGCATCGACTGCTATTAATGATCATTCATATTTTCCCTCAGTCATGTGTTTGTCATCATCAAAAAGGGGGAGATTGTTGGAAAATGCCATGTCAGCATTTTGCCACATCGGCTTCCATTGATTTTGATGATAACAAACATGAAACTTGAATTCACCATGTTTTGATGATAACAAACATGAATTAGAATTCACCATGGAAAAACATGAAAATAACATGCATATGAATGAGTGTTTATTTGCTATTAATTATCATTCATATTTTCCAATCATTCATGTGTTTATCATCATCAAAAAGGGGGAGATTGTTGGGAAATGCCATGTCAGCATTTGCCACATCAGCCTCTATTGGTTTTGATGATAATAAGCATGAATTACTAATGGCTACATTGAGTTATGATGTTTTAGTTCAAGATGAGAACAAGTGGACCAACTCCAAGTCAAAGCCATATGCAAGTCAAAGCCAAGATCATGCCAAGATAGACATGAAGATGGACATGAAGTCTAAGTCAAGATGACCATGCCAAAATGGACTTGAAGACCGTTGCAATAAATCAAGTCGAAGATCAAGACTTAGGTTGAATTAGGGCTTAGGACACTCTCGCATACACATTCATGTAAATGCATCAATTATATGTAATTCATATTACTAGAGTGACCTAGGACATGTTAGTGAGGTGTACAATGCTTAGGGTTGACCAAAAAGTCCAAAAACCCAAGCCATGTCCCAGCCCCAACTTAAGACAGAAAAATAGAGTTCAGACGGATGTCCGTCTGCGATCGATAACTCGTTTCTCGAGAAAACAACGAAGGGGCGACGGAATTTCCGTTTGGCAGACGGATGTCCGTCTAAGCCAGTCTAGGCCAGACGGATGTCTGTCTGAGCCAGTCCAGACGGATGTCCGTCTGGGCAGACGGATGTCCGTCTGGGCAGACGGATGTCCGTCTGGGCAGACGGATGTCCCCGCTCTGGGCAGACGGATGTCCGTGTGAGCCAGTCCAGGCCAGACGGATGTCCGTTTGAGCCAGTCCAGGCCAGATGGATGTCCGTCTGGGCAGACGGACGTCCGTCTGGCCCAGATTTGACTATAACGGCTAGTTTAAAGAGAATATCCTCTACAGCTGTTTGCAACAGATACTTTTGAGACGGATGACCGTCTGACCAGACGGACGTCCGTCTGGGCTGAAAAATAGGACAAAAATGTGTCCGTTTTTTATCCGTTGGAGATTGGGTTTTGGCACTCAAATGTGCTCTATATAAACCCAATTCACCTCATTTGAGAGGAACAACACTTACACTTGATCACCCACTCCCCAAGTGATCCTAAAGCTCTTAAATTGCAAGAAAGCCTTGTGCTTTGCCTTTCACCTTCTCCCCAACCTTGAAGAACATACCAAGGTGTTAAAGTAAGCTTGTGGAAGTCAAGCTTGAGGTGATTGAAGGCTTTGGTGGTGCATGCATTTCATATCTTGAGCATACAACTCTTATTGCATCACACACACACAAGAGGTAAAATGTCACACCTCTTGTTAAGGTAACATCCCTCTCTTGTAACTGTTTTCAATTCTAGTCTAGGTAGATTAGAATTGGTTTTGGGTACTCTTGCCCATGAACAAAGATTGGTTGGGTGCTTTTGCCCATGAACAAAGATTGAAGAGGGTGCTCTTGCCCTAAGATAAACAAAGATTGTAAAGGGTGCTCTTGCCCCATAACAAAGATTGTAAAGGGTTTGATCTCTACCCATTGTATTGAAAGAGAATCACTAGTGGAATACTCTTTTAAGGCCAAGAGAAGAGTGGACATAGATTTGCAAAGTCGAACCACTATAAAATACTTGTCTTGTGGTTGATTGTATTGTTTAGTTTCATTTGGATTTTCAATTTACTTTGTATTTCCGCACAAACCGAAAAATTGGGACAATACACTAGTTGCAACCTAATCACCCCCCCTCTAGGTTGCACCAACAGTAACAAATAATACAAGTGTGAGGAGTGTCTCTATTACACACCACATGCAATAAAGGGGTTTGGTTTATATAGACCCAAAGCACACCTTACACCCCTTGAGATTCACAAGGCAATGAATTGGGTCATTTAATCACAATGACTCACCTCATCACAAGGGGGTGAATCAATTCTTGACTAATATAGAATCAATGGGCTTGTCCCTTCTCCACTAATGAGAATAAACCACCTTGACCTAACCTCCCCATTAAATGGAAAATTAACTCTCATATTCACCTCTTTTGTATGAGTTGGATTTAATCCATTCAATAACCTTAACCACACTCATGGTAATGACCATAAATGGTCATGAAGTTTAAATGAGAATCGAAGGTCAATAATTAGAATTTGAGTAAATTCGACCTTACAAGTAAGCCCATCTCATCACCATGATGAAGACCTTTAAGACCCATGATTACTGTCATGAAGAGCCTCATAACCAAGGTCATGAAGGGCCTCCTTTACCCATGGGTGCCTCATTACCACCCCTACCTCATGGTTCCCACACACTAATAAAACAATTAAATAATAAAAAATGCAAAAACTAATTTTCAAACTTAATATAGATTTTAATAAAAAACCTAACAATCCCTCACAAGTTTCAAACTTACAAAAAAGGAAACGTGTTGTGACTGTATTAGACAGTAAAGGACAAATCACTGTAGGTGTCTTCGGGACTTGAACCTACACTAGGTTTAATGAGTTGCGCTATAAAGACGTGTAGAGTCGAACACCTTGAACCTTTCCTCATTAGCGTAGCTAACCGTCTCATCATCCATATCTTAAAGGTCGACTTTTGGAGCTACCCTTTATATAACACATTAGACTTTTGAACCGGCCATTCCCTTATCTTGGATTCATGAATGTTTAGAAAAGTCGCCTATAAATTTTCATTGGTGGTGGCCAAACCCCTTACATCCACTTAGGTTAGTCTCTGATGTGCACTACAACTAACACGCTCCTCATTTGCCCTATTAGATAACATGTCCATAATTAAAATTTTGGAAAAGAGACCACTCTTTGGGACTCTTATAGCTTACACAAGTATAAAAGCCAACTGGAATGTACATGTAAGTATCAGCCCAAAAAAGATTTCTATCACTCCGTGTAGGTGATGTGATACTTTTCACTTGCTTCTATGTCTAGACATATGAACCATGCACAGGGGCGGACATGTAGAGGGACCGAGGGGGGCCATGCCCCCCTCCCCCCCCCCCCCGGATTTTTATAGTACTAATTCCTTTATTTTTTTGTACTTTTTATATAAATTTCCTTAATTTTTTTCAACTTTTTCTCTTCCCACATGTGAAATGTCACTATTTGCCCCCCCCCCCCCCCAAATATTGAGAACAATTTTCAAAGGTAAAATAATGGGTATAAACATCATTCCTAATTAAAATCCAACTCCTCAATCCCTATTTATTCTCTTCTCTCTTCTTTCTCATCTTTTCTTCCTATTTATTCTTTTCTCTTTCTACAAACGTTTTGGTTAAGGAAAATTTTGGAAAAAAAAAATATTATTAGGTATTCAAAATTTTATTCCTAATTAAAAACCAACTCTTCAATCCTTATTTATTCTCTCTTCTCTTCTCTCTCATCTTTTCTTTCTATTTATTCTCATATCTTTTATAAACGTGGGTTAAAGAAATTTTTGAAAAAAAAAAACTTATTAGGTATTCAAAATTTCATTCCTAATTAAAAACTAACTCCTCAATCCCTATTTATTCTCTCCTATCTTTTCTCTCCTTCCTTTTTTCCTATTTATTCTCTTCCCTTTCTATAAGCGTGGATTAAGAAAATTTGGAAAAACATATACTACACAATTAGGTACTCTTTCTATCTTTCAATTTATTTATCGTTTCTCTTTTTCTCCTTTGCTTTTGTTATTCTTATTATTTGATTTTATATTATATGTTTCTTTATTTTTTCCGCAATTTTTGTTATGTGATTTTGTATTGTGATTTGTGAACAAAATATCTATAGTTAGTAAGGTAACTAACACTGGTTTGCATCTCTTACCCTAAAGAAAAATTTGGTTTACATCCCTACCAAAGAAATTTTTGGCTTGCATCTAACTTTTTAGGGTTGAAGTCATGTGTATATATATATATACTAGTAAAAAATTACAAATGCAAATGCACGTGACTATACATGAAAAAAAGAAGAAGATAATAATAAGGAAGAAAAGAAAGAGACTGCTCATGAAATATAAACATGGAAAACAGAATAAAAAAACAAGGATTTTAATCAATGTTATACAACCTAACATTGAATTCATATTTATCTTAAACTTCAAGGTCATTAGTTAATTGATGTCTATAACAATAGATGTTTTATTTGCTTAATCCAAATAAACTTAAAATTGTTGTTTCATTTTTATAATCTAATGCTTAGGTATTCCTTTGAATTTGTCTTTGTTTTTTTATATTATTTTCTTTGGTGTTTTTTTTTGACAATACTCTTTTTAATGTATGACAATTTCAGCTTCGAAACTACAAAAAACTTTATAAAGAATGTTTTACTAACAAAGCTATATCGAATAACAAATTAGAATTTAGCTATATCAAATTTCTTAAATTGTATGTTAGGTTCTCACTTCTTTGATTGAACTCCACCTCATCATAGAGAATTTAAACTTCAAACCACCTGTCTATAGAGAATTTGATTGGTGTAAAGAAGCTGCTTATTCTTTTAGTTGTTATTCTAGGTAATAAGCACCACCTTTTTAAACTTACTAATCCTTAAGTCACTAGTTCGTCAATTGGAATTGGCTTTCTGATATGCACAATCAAATAATCATCTTTTGCACTTGACGGAATTTCAACACCATAATTGATGCCCAACTAATTACTTGATGCATTAAAATGAAAGGCATTGTTTAAATCATTAAACCAATATAAAAACAATAAAAACTTCATTTGAAACTCCTGAGTTCGAAGGAGCTTCTGAGGTGCTCTAATGGTGTTAAATCAGAAAAGTACTGGTGTTTAGATTGATCTGAGAGACTTACTTTTGACGGGTTCATCATCCCTTTTATATATAAATTTCTGCCTATCTTGCTTTTAACTGTGACCGTTGGATAGTAACATAGGATTGAATGACTATGATTAGGCCTTCTTCCAAGTTCTTGGGCGGACCCATAGATTGCTTTACTTGATAATTAAAACCAACCGAATTGTCATAATATCGGAATGAACTGGCCTGAACCGGGATCAGGATATTTTAGTCACAACACGAGCCCCCAAGCCTGCTGATCAGGTCGAACTTATATGAGACTCTGGTCAGGAGGCTTGAATCTTTCTTTCAAATAATATCAGAATGCTGTGTTTGTCGCAATCTCATAGATTTCATCAGAATCGTCCAACTAGAATAAAATTTTCCTCCTTAAATGTTGACTCTTGGTATCCCCTGTTAGTCTTTCCAAAATTTCTTCCACGTGGCAGAACTTCACTGGATCAATATCCTACAATATTTCCCAAGCAATCAGGTTCCCAAGTCATCATTAACTTGAGCATTGATCCATGGTCCATTTCTTATATAAAATTGAAATTTTCTCGGAAATCAAGCCATTCCTCATAACCATAAAGTTACTGTGCTCAACCCCCAAATCATCCTGCAGACCAACCGAAATCTTTATCTTGTCAGACCTTTTACAAATACAACTTTTTGTCTTCCTTGATGTTATCCTTCTTTGAGCCATTCGATAATAAATTCTGTCTCTTTCCAGTATACGGTTACCACATCCTTTCCAACTCCTTTTAATATTGTCCTCGTGTCTAACCGTAATGCCTCTAAATCCACCGATTGACTCCACGCGTCGATTACGAGTAGCTACATCCGTCAATCTTGAAACATCATATATTTCCCTCCACTTTTCAAGAAAACTCCTTCGCCTCACTTTACCCTTATATTTATTCACCTTCTGCTATCCACTCTCGCTCGTACCCTATATGCATTCTGTGAAAATACAACATATTCATTCGCCATCTCCGCTGTTCTTCCTGCTTCCACCTTCATTCTGCAAATCTTCACTCCCTACCTTTCCTTCTTCGCCATGGACCCTTCAACTAATCTTCCTGCATCTCACACTTCTGAGCAACCCACTATTCCTTCGAGTGCCAACCAACCAGAGGAAACCCTAGGTATCATCTCCCCCGATCAGGTTTCCTTAGACTGGAAACCCACTCCTTACGCTCATGATGAAGCCATTGTTCGTTACACACCTGTGGACATGTCTAAGGAAAAGAAAGACCCACGATACGCTGGTCCAGAAAGGTACCGAACCAAGGTAAGAAATCTCACCTGCTGTCTTACTTAGAAGATTATCACTTTCCCTCTGATGCCAAGGTATGGGTCCTTGAACCTTCTGATCCTCCATACAGTGTTGAACCTGGGGTCATTACTATTTATCTTGACCACCATGAGTCTGGTTTTAGAATTCCTCTTGTCCTGATAGTCCAGTCCTTGCTTGACTACTACCATGTCTACCCTTGTCAGCTTACTCCAAACAATTGGAGATTAGTGTACTGCTTTTTTGCTTTCATTCACAAAATGAAGCGTCTCCCCTCCGTAGAACTTTTCAGAAATTACTACACTTTGAAGGTATCCCGCGAACGCGGTTACATTCATTTTGCCAGAAGAACCTGTATTGCAAGTGAACTGGGCCAAGATACCCAAATTTTCACTGACTCTTCCATTCCTCATGACAACAAACAATGGTGAGAGAAATACTTTTTCTGTGCCATACCCAATCCAAACTATCGTTCCCGATGGTTCCTGCATTCCTTGAATTCTCTTCTTCCTCTGAACAAGCATCCTGAACTCAACGAATACGATCGAGAGAGTTGGGACTTTATTTCCACCGGAATACCGATTGATGCGGCTGACCTGAAATCCAATGCAAGTTTGGCCAACCATGGTCTTTTTCCAGATAAATAACAATGATGATGATGACGATATATATATATATATATATATTGACCTTCTTTTCTCTCTCTCTTTATATATACATAAATATAGGAACTATTGTTCATCAAGTCCCCAGCATCTCTGAACTTTGAATTTTTTATCTCAGGAATTTAAAGCATTCTGATTCTGAGAGTTCTTCAGGAGATGCCAATGATGAAGATGGTGTGGACTCTGAAAAAGAAGAAACTGCCAGCTCTGGTTATAGCTACTCCTCTAATGATGATGATGATGGGTCTCCTCCGGAAGGTGACAAGAATGCTGCCATTGACAACGATCCTCTAGTTGACCCTCCTGTTTAAGAACATATTCTTCCTTGCTTTTGATATACCTTTATATTAACCTTTTGATGCAATGGTTCTGACTCTATTGATCTTCTTGATTTTTTCCCTTTTTGATCAATGGAATTTCTCTTTCTTTCTTTTTCTTTTCTTCTTCTTCTTCTTCTTTTTTTTTTTTTTTCCTTGTAATTTTGATTAAACAATATTTTGAAGTGAATCTTAGCAATCTTTGACCTGCCACACATCTGATCAGGTGCTATATTGCTTAGATAATAGTTGAAAAGAGTCTTGATAACTTTGAGTAGAATCTTCAATATAATCTGTAGTTTCAAGAAATCCTCTTGACCAACTCCTGTGACTATGATCAGTTAGGCTGCCTCGGAAGGCTGGCCACTTGAGCCTGACTTACGGAAAGTCGGGACCATCCTCGGAAGGAATGATCCTTGATTAAGCTAGCATGACTGTGTTTCCAGAAAGGCTGCCTCGGAAGGCTGGCTACTTGAGCTTGACTTCGGATAGTCGGTACCACCCTTGGAAGGAATGATCCGTGATTAGCTTCGGAAAGCATGACCAGGCCTCGGAAGGCTAGCTACTTGAGCCTGACTTACGGAAAGTCGGGACCATCCTCGGAAGGAATGATCCGTGATCAACTAGCATAATCAGACCTCAGAAGGCTGCCTTACTAGAGCCAGACTTCGGAAAGCCGGGATCACCCTCGGAAGGAATGATCCTGGATCATCTTTAGAAAGCATGATCAGAAAACTAGTTCGATGAAAAAGACCTTTTGCGCAATTTAAAGAAGAATCTTTTGGTGACAATGGTTGATAGAAATAATTTCTTCAAGAATATCAGAAAAGTATGCTCCCTTTCTATGGATAATACTTCTTGAGGTGAATTACATTCCATGGTCGCCTCAAGCAGCTTCCATGAACATCTTTGAGCCAATATGTGTTTTTGCTCACAGTCTTTGTTATCACATATGGTCCTTCCCAGTTTGCGGAGAGCTTTTCCACAATTTCTCAGGTCTGATGCTGATTTTTCCCTCAGGACCAAATCTCCAACTTTAAGAGATTTAGGCCTGACAATTCAAAACTTTTTCAAACGCTTCCTATGAGGAAAATGCAGGATTATGTGGTTTTCCTTTGATAGAGAGATGCGGAGTTTTACCTCCCACATCAACTTTCCAAAAAGGAGATGATGATGTTAATGAAACATGTTTGCTCGATTGGAGGTTTGCATTGGCAGGATATTGCTCCGGTGTTATAATTGGATTGGTTGTTGGACGAGAGTTATTGTGGAGGAAAAACAGATGTTCTAAGTTCATTTCTAGGCTTGTGGTGTCCAAACAGAGCAAACGGTCAAGGAAAACCAAACGCCATAATAGAGGAAAGTGAATCCATTTCCACAATGAAATTTCTTGTATTTGCTTTTGCAATTTTGTTCTTTTATTATGTTTGTATATTTGTCTGTACTCGTCTCTGAGTTGAGTAAGATTTTGAGCCCTCTTCAAATGTATCTATGTTTTATATTTTCTATGGAATTTTTTAAAGAAACCCACACCTAAAATTGCACTACAGTACATTGTGTCAGTATATTAAGTTAAGAGTCATCATTTTTTGTCTTATAAATTCCAAAAATCCCTTTCATATCATGGAAGGGTGAAGTTTACTAACGTGTTTCATGTTGATTCACTCTGAGCTCCTAGCTTACCTTTCCCGAGTATGGTCACATCCTCTGACGCTTTTTTACCACAAAATTGGGTGGGGTTGATGTGGGACCCACCATGGCCACTTTAAGATTTATTTATTATTATTATTCAGATGTGAGTACCACACCAATTTTTTTGTGAAGAAGCTTAGGGGGAGTAGTCTGTGCTACCCCAACAGGAAAGTGATCTACTATGTTCCCTTATCTACCTCAAGTGAGCTCCCTCTCATTGCAAGTCAGCTTGGATTATGTGAAGCGTGGCTCTTCATTTCACTTTGGAAAGAAATGAATTTCTATCAATTTATTTGAGAGAGTAAAGAGACTCCTTGATGTCTTCTTCATCCAAATCTCAGGTATTTCATATCCCGTCTCCTTTTTAGTAAATTTTTTCCCGCCAAATTACACCCCATTGTTCGTAGCATAATGAGTAAACCTTGAATATATGTAGACTTGGTGTCTAATGAAGGAGCTTTTTAAGACCCTTATTGACAAACCCAAAAAGAGAGGGAAGAAGGTCACATGCTTAACAGGACAAGGTAAAGCCTCGGATAAAGTCTTACAGTTAGTGATGAGCTTGACTAAAGAGATCTACTCAAACACATCCCATTATCTGCTACAATAAGAGCATCCATTGCCGCATGCATGCTGTTCCGAAGAACCACTTTCCTACCTTTAGCAAAACACTAGCTCCTTCATTCACCAACAAAAAGCCCATTTCCATTCCTTTACTTGCTGTAAGAATAACCCTACAATCCAAAGACATTGGTTATCATCTGTGGCCAGCTAAGATTTATTAATGTAGATGTGGTGAAAGAAAGCATTTCCAAAGAAGCATAATTAAAATTCCCAATCTCATATAACTTCAAACTAGTTTGCCAGTACTTTACTGTTTTAATGGCTTCCCTAGGATCAGTAGATTTATGTTGAAAAACTAGCTTGTTACAACTATCCCAAATATAATAAAAAGAGATGATAAGGTCAAAAAAACCCAAGATCTCAAACTTGGGTGATGTTAAAGGGATATAAATAAGTTCACGCAAACCTCCATTAGGTTCAGAGCAACATAGGAACAAATATATAACCCCAAAGTTCCTTGTTTCCAAATATGGGACATCCAAGAGCACCAAAAGAGGAGGTGCATGTCAGTTTTTGATTCTAAGGGTCTAGCCCACATAAAGCACTAGGGTGGGGGGTGGGGGGTAAGCAATTAGACCAACAGGTCATCACATCTTTCAAATAAAGATCATTGTTTAGTAACCTCCAAATTTTTATTAATTTTATTTTTTTAATATTTTGTATAACTAGGCTAAATATTCAAATGCCATAAAATCTTCCACCACTTTTTAAGCTTAGGAGGGGTTGGAGATGGTAGACTGTGACTAGACAAATAAGCAACTTTGGTTGAAAGAGCACCTGATTTTAAAGGAGTAAACAACCAATAATCTACTCTCAATGACACCTTAATTTCAGTGATAGTAGAAACAAAATGAGGGGGGAGGATATTCATAACCAAAGATGGAATATTCTAGTAATCGTGATTGAGAAATTCCCCAATAGAGGTAGAGGGAAAATGGTTAGAGAAATTAGGTGGTACAGAAAATTTTAGGTACAGACGTAAGCCCAAGGTCAAAGGCAAATAAGTATAGCTTCCCAAAAAAACATATCAAATTACTTTCTCCTTTAGAAATTTTATAGGACCACTTATTCCATTTCCAAATAGGAGAGCCGGACTGTAACCTATCGTTTCAAGTCTGCAAACTTGGAGTACAAGTATAAGGCAACTGTTGACCATTCAGGTTGAGCTGGGGAGTTTGGAAATCAAACCTCTGGAGTTGGATGAGCAAGAAGAAGATCCGGCCACCCTAGTTGAGTTAGAGTGAAAAAGTCAGTGCAAAAGGCATAAAAATGAGACTTTCCCATGCATGAAAATCAATGCTAGGGGACTCAAATGCCAAGGTAAATTATACCATTGATTGAGTAATGTTTAGAGGTTTCTACCCTTCGAACCCCTTAGAAATTGGCCTTCGCATGAAGGATATAGAGGGACAGTTGCATGATTTGATCGACACGCCCCTTACTTGGATCGGGGTATTTTCAAAATTTTGCTCTTTAAGCCGTACTTTATGGTTCTCTCACCTCGTAAATGATTTGTTTATGCTAGAGGGAAGCTAAGAACGTGGGAGAGAAGGAGAGCTTGGAGTTTTGAACAATCTTTGCTCCTTTGGTTGTGCTGAAGAACGAGTCGCAAGGAGAATTCGTGTTGAGGTAAGAGGACTCAAAAACCCTCTTTGCATCCTTTCTCTTGGAGTATTCATGATGAGGAATTGCAATAATGGTGGTAGTTGTGGAAGTTGGGTAGTATTGAATACTTGCTGAAGTTATCTTTATGTCTCTTAGCCCTTATTGAGTGTTTGTTAGTCCCATTTCACCCATTTGAAACCGATTGAACCTCTCTAAGATTCCTGCAGGCAAGGTTTAAAGTATCGGTATCGAGTATTATATCGGTCAGATGATTTTAAGAGACGTATCGTCCTGTATCGTGTATTGTATCGCTCTAGGTAATGCATTTTAGTGTAATTCAATGGAGAGACGTATCGAGATGTATCGTATCGGTTGGGTCAAATATGGATACGTATCGGCTAGTATTGTATGGTATCGTGGGATACTTTAAACCTTGCCTGCGCAGTGACTTTCTGAGCCAAATTGGGCTTTTTTAATTTCGGACTAATTGGGGTGATTGAAAGATGTTTTTGGGACAATACTAGTGTCCCATTTAAATCCCAAAGACCCTCAAGTGAGTGGATTTTGAGAGAGGCTCGAAATCAAACATTCTTGGTTGAAGCCCTTGGGGGGCGGTCTATCGGCCTGATAGGCCTATTCTGCCGCCCCCTAGTCCGTGCGTGTGTTTTGCGTCGTTTGATGCCCGATCGATTCCCAAATGTTTCCTAATCTGATCTACTTGTTTTTTTTTTTTTTCTCACGCTATTAATAGCAAGCACCTTAATTATGAAGAGTTGCACTGAGCTAAGCCCATCACCTCATGGACGATGAAGTAAGCTTTAAGGTTTTTTGTGAAGCAGCTTCTTTTTTTTGGGTGACATTTGATTCTTCAGTTAAGGTGGAGAGTTTGATGGGCGAATGAGGTCTCCAGTTCTCTTCATAGAAACCCTACTTTGGTTATTAACTGTATATGAATATTTCGATTTGCTTTAACTGGTTTTTTATATTTTTCTCTCTCTTTTCATTTGATGATTGAGACAAATGAAAATCGAGCAACAAAGTCTGTAGTAAGTCTTTATATCTCTTTGTTCTCTTTTATGATTGTGTTGTAGCCTACCTATATGGTCAATGTTCGATGTTGATTATCTTTCTCAAGTTTACTGTTGTCTTGCACATTTTGAATCTTTGTAGCTGTGTTTGCATCCACTACATGCACTTTGTTGCTATAGTTTTCATGTGGTTTTGGTGCTCAAGCGCATGATTTGCTCATAGTTATTTAACTCAACAAACTTGTTCTCAGTTGTATCTTGGGGCTGATTAATCACATTCAATCAATATTACATGCTTCTCTCAGCAAGGGAACCCTACCATTATTGTTCACAGTTGTTTAGTTCGACCAGCTTATGGCTCAATCCAATGAGAGTGGAAGATACGATTGTTGCTATGCAACTCTATTCATTTCAAGTGCAAAACACACTAGAAAACAAATCAATAAGTGAAGAACTTATGATGCATTTCATTCCTCTGTTTTATGCATTGATATGTTGAAGTGACGATGCATTTCAATCCTCTGTTTCATGTAATGATATGTTGCTTTCCTCTATAAACTTACAAAACTAGCCTACCAACACAGGTTAGAAACCTCATTTCACTCTATAGAGTTAAGGAAACTCAAGTTTCGTCTTTTATTTCGGAGCTAGAATGGCCTGCAACAAATTATATCGATTGAAATTCATCAGAATCCAAAGAAAAAATCACTAAATTGTGGGACATGTTGTCTCATTATTTATGTCTTATTTGACATATTTTCTTTTTCCTTCAGAAAAAAGAATATCAACCTTTATGAAATGTCCAATTGTTTCTTTGAATTGGTTCCCAGGTTGGGAATTTGGCAGGAAAAATGGTCAAATTGTTGGAGGTTGGTGGGGTTGTTTTCCTTAGAGAATCATGTTTTTGTCAATCTAGAGACAGGAAGCTGAGTCTTTTCTAAGACATTGCATCTTTATTTTTGTTTTTTTGTTATGAAACTTTTATCACATAACAATAAGGTTTGTTGAACCAATTTACTCTTTTTAATAACTGCTCTTCATGAGAAAATGAATAGAAAAGTTGGTAATTCATCAGCTGTGAAAAACAATTTGTTTGCTTACTGTGAGCTTCACCCTTATAATTTGGAACTTCAATGCAAGGGTTCTTAAATAATGCAAGTTTAAGAAATAATGCAAGGGTTCTTACTATGCCGAGCTATAATTTTCACTTATATCTTGAGCTCAAATGCAAGTTTCTATAGAATGCCACATGAGTAATGGTTCTGGGAAGTCTTCTAAACTGTCTCTTATTGGTTTCATGTGCACCGGAGCTTATGTAAGAAATAAGAAGAATCAGAATTAGGCATGCTTTTGGGTATCCGTCAGTTCTCTCATTTATGCATCTCAGTGAGAGCCAACCTATGGAAGGCTAGCTAATATGGGTTATTGTACAATGCATCTCTACTAGATATGGCAAGTCGACTCACTTGAGGATAAAAAATTACAGATGTTCTTGAATAATTTCCAGTATAAATATAGTGCCATATTGCATTATGAACGCCTATTTGATGAAGGTTATGTGAAAATGGTGAAAAAAATAAATACATTTTCAAACAAAACTTAGTGAAATTAATCTTAATTTACTTATAAAAAAATTGAGCAATGTTCTCCTTAAAACAAACAAGTCGATCTGTAAAAGCCAAAAGAAACTTCATTTTCACATGGTCTATATAATTAAGTTATGCTAACACTTCAAAAAACTAATTTCTCCATTATCTCTCTCTTCTCTTCTTCTGAACCTTTAAAGTTTCTATTTATAAAATAAAAATAATTGGAATTAAAGAATGCTTACCACATGAAAATTGACTCCACATTTTTCTATCTAAACTAAATGTTTGGGGAAAAAAAAGTTAATCAAAATAAATGTGCATTTGCTGTGAACGTTCTAACTAATATATATATATATATATATATCTTCAAATTTCTCTATGAAATGAGTCATAAGACCCTCTTTCATCCCTATATCCCAACAACAAACAACTAGAGCTTTATTCCTGTCAATGGGTGCTGTAAGAGCATTCCATGCATCCACAAGAAGTTTCGTGTTCATCATAATCAATTCCCACTAGCGACTCTAGTATCTCTTCAGTGGAGTTCTCCCATAGATGCAAGGCTAGCTGCTTCTTTTCCTGCATAAACATCTAAGAAAGAAAAACCATAAAATCACAAGGAATGAGTTCTAATGAATTTAGTAAGGCAACAATTACATACATATCCCACAATCTCACTGGATGAATAAGTGAAATGCTATGTTATAGATGCATCTAGGAACTCTAACTATGCAAGTCTCTATCCAGGTAGACATGCTTTCAAATATGCACCAACCTTCCTTTGGTAAATCTCGTCACTTTGATTCCTCACGGAACCCAAGCCATCTTTTGAAATCTCACAGGCAAGGCGTACAGTCCACATCATCAACTATGGCTGAGATATAGGTCCACCACAACCATTGGTCTAAATTTTGGTTCATGTCAGGGATTCTAAACCCAATGCAAGGTCATAAGGTAACACACTCCATGTGGTCTAGATACCTTTCTTCATGCTTAGTGCCCTTTTGGTCTAGTATCCTTCCCCACCTAGGAATGTTAATCCTCATGACACCTAAACTGTCTTTTGGACAACATCCCTTAACCCTATGGTCATCCACATATTATTGGGGTGGATACCTCTCATATTTTCTCATGACACCCAAGCCATCTTTTGGACACCCATAAGTCCAACCCTAGCATATGCAACCCTACCATTGCATAATAATAGTGGGTCTATGCCTCCTCACGACACCCAACTCATCTTTTTTACGCCCACAGGACCTAGCCATTGTCATCTTGAATCACTCGACTTTAATAACCCTGCTGAAAGGGTAGTAGCTTGTAAGGGTTGCCTAACCATGTATTTAGACATCTTAATCATAATGGACAACAACTACGAAAAGTGATGGGGGCATCATAGACAGTGTCCCATCACAATCGTTGATATCCCAAGCCAAAAATATAGGGCTAGGTATTCTCAAGTTCATAGTCGCACCAAACAACAGTTCACAACATAAAAAGAATAAAAGTATAATGAGCATCATTCATAATTGATAAATAAACAAGCATAAGAGTAATTATAGCAAGCTATAGAGTCATTGACATGCTTAGAACAACAAACATATAAATATATCAAACAACCAGTTATATATGTAATATTGTCCTTACCTGACTTAGCAAAAAAATACGGATAAACATGCTAAGTCCTCACAACCAACTACTCCAGTAGATCCCAGAAAACCCCTAAATTATGTTCATTAAGTCACATTAGGGTTTTAGGATTCAAGCTGAACAGAAACAACTACAAAACATGCTCTAGAATCCAACAGGTTGCTTAAGGTGGTTGGTCAAATCAATCGACCGATTCAAGCGACCGCCAGCCTTTCTGACAATTTTCCAAGTCCGACATTCAAACTTTTGATCATCCATCATTGACAGATTTTGGGATGATCTCAGATCTAAATCACATTCTTAGAGGACTACAAAAGCCTTTTTAATCAATGAGAAATGAAAACAAAACTTAACATAGATCTGGAATTAAAATCCACTTCAAAGAGTAATCACCATTAAAATAGACATAAGATCTATTCTCCCAGCAATTTAATAAAAAAACAATAGAAATAATAATTCTCATCTCCAATCAATTCCAACAGAGATTCGAGAAGAAAACCACTCTCCACAGAGGAAGAATTAATAGGATAATAAATTAGTCCAACCAACCTTCTCAAGAGTCCAATGGTCATCACTGCGAATCAAGCTCTTTCTTCTCCACGTGCTTTCTAACGTTGCAATCGTCCCAATAGTCTAAAGGATTAAAATAATGCAAAATTAGGTTTTAGGGATCTTAAATAGGGTGTTGCATGGCAAAATAGGCATGTTTTGCCAAAATTTCCAATCGACCGCCTTAAGCAACCATCATCTAGTACTCCTCAGTACTCGAGCTTTTTGCTCTATGGTTGATCGCTAGTCTCCGACAACCTTAACGAACATGTAAAGAGCTCTTACCTTGCTCATAGACAACGTCCAAACTTGACTCTCTCGCACTAGATATTCATGTGCCCAATCCATCTGGATTCTGACTATATCTTCTTTTGGTTCCCAATAAGGCAAGTTCTTTACCAACTTCATCCAAATCCATGGATTATGGGGCCGAAACATGGACTTCAATTCGGATGGCCCACAACTTCTTCCGACTAAAGACACAGGTACTCAGACCTATATTTTGGGTTTCAAGTTAGAATTACGGGGGTTATTACATAGAATTTGTTGCAGATCAAGATGCCTCTATGTTTCAAGATCTTGAGATGCTAGCGACTGATATGTACGACGTACCAGATTACTAGAGTGACGACATGCACGATGACACGTGTGCATGTCTTGATTATGCATATAAAGATTAATCATGCGCTTAGAAAGACAGAGATTATTCAAGAAACTGAGATTTTTGAGTTTCATATTTACCATTTAATTAAGGACACTTACTTGATGTAAACCTTAGGAGATTTGATTTCTTTTCTTCCAGTTTCACTTTCCCTTAGGCACCCATTTTAACACATCAAGGTCACCTTCTTGCCAAGTTGTACCGGTGTTTTCCCTCTCAAATTTGGAACATCATCTTCAATTGTAAAATAAAGAGCGAAGAGCAACCAAAAACCCCTCTTTGTGGGCGAAGGGGAAGACATCACATGGAATACGAATTCACGTGAATCGGTGAACCCAAGGAGCTCTTTTTGTAAATTTTAGAAAATTACATGAGGCTTTTGTAAATATATAAAAAAAAAAAAAAAAAAAATATATATATATATATATATATATATATATATATATATATATATATATATATATATATATATATATTTTCCTTCCCCCCATGGACAAGATGGTCATTTCAATTTCAAAGTAAATAGAAAAATAACAATGGATAACTTGTAATTTCTCAAAATGGACAGTGTAGGCTGCATGCAATTTTTGCCACTTAAGTGGACAAACAAGAGTTTTGGCCCAATTTAAGTGGGCAGCATGAAAAAAAAAACTCTAAATTGAATGGTTTGTGACTGAAAAATTCTCCACATATCATGCCACAAAAAAAGTCTTTTACCTCCAATCAAATGCCAAAATTAGTAGCCAATCAGGTCCAACACTACTGTGTGGAAAAGCATTTCAGCGACAAGTGTGCTAAAATAAACTTCCATTGAACATATTCTCTGAAATTTTATGTGACTAATCTAGACCACAATTACTTATTGCCATATCCTGATTCACATTTTGAGGAACTATTCTTGAATGACTTAATTTTTATTCCAAGGGGCCATCCATTCATTATTGCTTTTTCTGTAAAGAGAGAGGGCTGTGGTTGGATTTGTCTGATAACCAATTCTTTTTAGTGGCGGTCGTAAATGAGCTTCTTCCTGTTCATGACATCTCATCCTATGTTAGGTACCACTTGAAAGGATAGGGCCTTATGAGATCGTTTTCAAAGATTAAACATTTAATTAAATACTTGACTTTTCATTGAATGACTCAGGCTACTTAGAAGAAGATAGAAATGATTTCCCGACAATAATCATGGTGGTGACATCAACTTTGTCCATGCTCAAATTTCTAACTTGAATTTGAAATTTGTGCAATAGGGACTAGCTGCCCTATTGATTTCTTTTCTTGATTTTTTATACCAAGTTTAATGGCAGGTTGGTAGTTTATTGCTTCATACAATTTCCATATGTTAGATTACTCAAATTTAATGACATGTTAAATTATGAATTTTTTTTTTTTTTTTTTGTTGTGCTTTTAACTTGAAATATTATTGATATCAGATTTAACAAAGACAATAGCTCGGAGGTTCCATTGTTTCTTCACAAATGATTTAGATTTAACAACTGAAAAGACCATGAAAATTTGTGTTTACGTTGTGCATCTTGTTGATATATTATTATATCAAAACTAACACATGAACAACAATATTACCTTGGAATTTTTTATTTTTTTTTTAAATAATGGTTTGGATTTTGAAAGTTTTACTGTTTGATTGGGCATCTCATTTACAATTAGCTGAGATATTTTATATCAAATTTGCTAAGGCCAATGCTAGACTTTAGAGGGACAAGGCCAATGAGGACTGTAATGGCTTGACTCATTAGGATTCAAAGATAAGAAATTTCGGCCTGAGCCAGGGTCATTGCAGAAATAGACTTAGTATGAACATTCTAGGCTGGGATTGAATTTTAAAGAACTCCACCCAGCCCGGTCCTGTAGCAGCCCCAAGTTCATATATCAAACTATTAACAGATCAAATGCCCTTAGTCCCTTACTATCAATTTGGAGTGCAAATTACTCTCCATTGATGGGCCCACTCAAAAGTAGAACAATTTATCTATAAAGCCCACAAGTTAAGCCAAGCCCAATAATAGCATATGGATCACTGTCCAAAACTATAACTCTATAACTAATTAAGTTAGTGGATATTAGAAGGCCTAAGTGGAGTTAATGGAAAATATATCAATTTAAACAAAACTCATGAGAAGCCTTAACTTAAGAAAATAAAGACCCATAAATTAATTTAGGGCCTGTTTGGTTACATGAATCCAGAGATTTCAAATCTCTGGATTCACAAATGGGAGATTTATATCCGTTTTGGTTGGGTGAATCCTTGTATTCATGAAATCTAGAGATTCACCTTTTTATACTAAAATCGTGAATCTGTAGATTTATGAGTATGAGATAAAATCTAGAGATTTCATCCCTACTATAAAAGCGTTAAACATTTGAACCATGACTCTATAAATGTTTTTTTATGATGAATCTACATATTTCATTCCAAAGATTCAGGCTAACCAAACAGTTAATTTTACGAACCATGATTCCTTAGATTTGAAATCTCTAGATTTTTAAAATCTTCAAACTCAAATAACCAAACAGGCCCTTAAAGAGTTAAGAATATGAGCTCAAATCCAGAAACTCTTTTTTGGGTTCAGGGTCTCAGAGATTTCTTGTATTTTACTTTCGGTAAAAAAAGAATTCTCAAAGATTCAAGCAAAACAGCCAAATAAATTGGGTCTTGTGTAAAGGTATTACGCACCATTGTATTCCAAGGTAGAAGATGATTTTCTTGATCTAATAATTTTCAATTGTCAATCCATGTTAGGATTGGCTGCAATCTGATCTTAGAATGAGATTAGAAGGTATATCATACTGTCATACTTTATTATATGAAAGCATGAACTTCTCTTTCATGGCAAATCATACTCTAATTTTTAGATTAAATTATTCAATATGATTGAATCCCATCACTTCATGGCTAGATCTCTCACTTGCGTTTCAAGTTGGTTCAGAAAACAAAGCATAAGTGTTAAACAACAAATTCTTCCATATAATTGTCATCCCATATACTTTTGGCCTATATACGGATTAAATGATCAAAACTATGCTAAAGGGAAAACAATTCTATGATCTTCACCCAACTGAATGCAAATCATTAATGATGATGATACTGTAAGGTTCAAAGCAACATGAACTGTCAATCAAATATTAGAATTTTTGAGTTCAACAATAAGATAGTTCAGAGATGGACACTGTTCAATTAGTTCATCATGTTAGGCTTGAAGCTATCTTAAAATCAGAATAGTCAACCCCGGCATTAGGCAGTCCACAAGGATGGACACTGAATAATGGACCTTCCATTATTCCAAAACCATTTGGTAAGTTCATAATTCACACAAGTTAGTACCAGGCAAGCCACTGCTTTTGGGAAGTATAATGCGTGGATTTTTCATCTGTGAGTCCTTTCAAATTGCATCTAAAACACAGTAGAATATTCCACCACATGATCTGGCATTTATATGGTCCTGATTGTTTTCTTCAGCACCTCATCCTGGGAATTGTATAATCTGTGATTTCCTCCTCTTTCCTTTGATTCAAACGAAGGCATACACCTTAATAAGAGCCAATATGCTGCCTTCATGATTATTTGTCCAGATAAAGCTTTATATGAAGAGAACATGTTGAAGCTTGCCCAATGGTTTCTGGGATGGTTGGTTATGAATACATGGTTTTGATTTGCGAATCATATTACACTTTTTGATTTTGCACACGCTTCTCTTTCTTGTTGCTACTAGTAGTTCCAGTAAATTGAGTTAAGCGCCTCGAGGAATTGAGTAATCTGGATATTTGTGGTAACATAATCAGCAGTCTGATACCCTATGGATATGATAGAAGATCCGGTCATTCTAGTCAATAATGTGTTGATATGTTGTTTTCTCAAAGAATCTTCCCAAAAGATCCGTGAGGCACTCACTTACTATCAAGACAGAATTACACTGAGAAGGGAATGTACTTGGAAATGCAGAAAATTTTAACCACCTTCACTAGCATTGATCTATCCAACAATTTCTTTATGGGAAAGATCCCCAATGCATTGGGAAATTTAAAAGCATTGAAAGTGCTCAACTTGTGCGGAAATAGCCTACAGGTCAAATTCCATTTTCCATGGGAAATCTAAGTGGACTTGAGTCACTAGATCGATCTATCAAGAAACAAACTCTCTGGAGAAATCCCAATGCAATTGGCAGATCTAACACTTCTTGAAGTCTTGAATCTATCCTTCAATGACTTAAAGGGAATTATTCCACAAGGGAACCAATTCAATATGTTTTCAATTGCGTTCTATGAGGGAAATGAGGGATTATGTGGTTTTCCTTTAACAAGTGTAGAGTTTTAACTCCCACATCAGCATTCCAATACAGATGATGATGATAATGAAACATGTATGTTTGATTGGAGGTTTGCCTTGGTAAGATATTGCTCTGGTTTAATAATTGGATTGGTTGTTGGAAGAGAGTTATTCTGGAGAAAAAAATAGATATTCTAAGTTCATTTCTAGGTTTATGAAATCCTAGCTGAGAATATGGTCAAGAAAAATCAAATGCCACAATAGGAGGAAATGAATCAATGTCCACAACCTGAATAAACTAGATTCATTACTGCACCACACAAAAAAAGGTTCCCTTTTGTAAAAGTTTTGCAGCTACTATAATCATAAAAGTCAATACAAAATCTCAAAGGGCGTTTTATAAATAAAATTTATGCTCTTATTGGCAAATTTATTTATTTATTTGTTTATTATTTTAAAGTGACATTTCCATTGCCAAGAGTTAAACCCGGGTTTCCTGGGTGAAAAACTAGATATCCTAACTGCGACAACAGATTGGTAATTGTTTGTATTCATTAATTTTTTTTAGGGATAATTACTATTGCCCCCCTGTACTTTGATTTTATTACTAATGTATCCCCTGTATTTTGCAAAATTACTAATCTAACCTTTAACTTGTCTATAATTACTAATGCCCCCCTACTGTTAAGTTCCGTTAGTTTACTGATGATGTGGCATCTCCATATTTTTTAAAAATCCCAAAATACCCTTTTACTTATCTCTTTACTTATTTACCCTTTTGTTAAGTTACAGTAATACCCTTAATTAATTGTAGAGAAAAAAATAATCATAATCTGTTTTACTCTAAAAAAAAATCACCAAAATAAAGAAATAATAATTGAATAAAATTAAAATAGAAACCGAAGAGGAGGGAAGATAGAATTCAACTCAAATTTGGAAACTGAATATCACCTACTTCGTTAATTCCTTCTCTGGCAAGATTTTGTGGTTTCGTCAATGGTGGGTTAGTAAAGCGGTTAAAATTCTAAACTCCCATGGGGAGGTGTTACGTATGCTAGAGGAGAAGGTGGGAAACCAAATCGAATTTGAATTTTGTCAATTTCTTTAATTCAAATAAATAAGTTTAGTGAAGTTAGGGTAAAACCAATATTTTTTTAATTTAAAATAAATGAAGTTAGGGTAAAATTGACATTTAATCTGGTTTTTATAAATGGGGTAGTATCGTTTTTCGATTTCTTAATTTTAATGAAGGACAAAGTGGACATTACATATTCAAACTTAACGGCTACTTAACACCGTTATAAGAAAGGGGGCAACAGTAATTTTGTAAAAAACAGGGTTTTATTAGTAATAAAATCAAAGTACAGGGGGACAATAGTAATTATCCCTTTTTTTTATTTTTTTTGGGATAATTACTATTGCCCCCCTGTACTTTGATTTTATTACTAATGTATCCCCTGTATTTTGCAAAATTACTAATCCAACCTTTAACTTTGTCTATAATTACTAATGCCCCCCTACTGTTAAGTTCCGTTAGTTTACTGATGATGTGGCATCTCCATATTTTTTAGAAATCCCAAAATACCCTTTTACTTATCTCTTTACTTATTTACCCTTTTGTCAAGTTACAGTAATACCCTTAATTAATTGTAGAGAAAAAAATAATCATAATCTGTTGTACTCTTAAAAAAAATCACCAAAATAAAGAAATAATAATTGAATAAAATTAAAATAGAAACCGAAGAGGAGGGAAGATAGAATTCAACTCAAATTTGGAAACTGAATATCACCTACTTCGTTAATTCCTTCTCTGGCAAGATTTTGTGGTTTCGTCAATGGTGGGTTAGTAAAGCGGTTAAAAGTCTAAACTCCCATGGGGAGGTGTTACGTTTCGTTTCCAATATTAAAAAAGCACCAGTCCCCAAAAAAAAAAAAAAAAATTGTGGTTTCCTTCCCTACGTATGCTAGAGGAGAAGGTGGGAAACCAAATCGAATTTGAATTTTGTCAATTTCTTTAATTCAAAATAACTATGTTTAGTGAAGGTGGAAAACCAATATTTTTTAAATTCAAAATAAGTTAGGGTACAATTGACATTTAATCTGGTTTTTATAAATGGGGTAGTATCGTCTTTTGATTTCTTAATTTTAATGAAGGACAAAATGGACATTACATATTCAAACTTAACGGCTACTTAACACCGTTATAAGGAAGGGGGGCAACAGTAATTTTGTAAAGAACAGGGTCTTATTAGTAATAAAATTAAAGTACAGGGGGGCAACAGTAATTATCCCTTTTTTTTTTCATTTATGCAATGGGAGTATGATGTTTGGCAATGTCCTACTAAGAATTTCTTTGATTTCTTTCCAAAACTCATCATCATCATTATACACGTCAACAATAATTTCTTTAGATTTCTTCCAAAATGTGAAACTGGATGTATCAATTAAGAACAGCAAAGATAAAGACATTCCGATTGGGCTGAATTAAAATGGGAAAAAATCTTGCATGGTGAAAACGCTATCAGAAATGCTTTGGCTGAGACCCTTCTTGAGCCTGATATTTTTCAATTAAGCAAAATTATTAATTATCTGTACCCGCAAAATAAAATTTCTTCAGTGTTCATCAATACTTTCTTTCCACATTTTGGCTTTGGGGGGCCTATCCTCGGGATGTTTAGTTAGAGATTTATGTGTGATTACTTATAAAATTCCAACCAAATAACATCTTGTGGCTGTAGTTTAGTGGTGAGAATTCCACGTTGTGGCCGTGGAGACCTGGGCTCGAATCCCAGCAGCCACAATGCTTCCGACCTTAGCTCAGTTGGTAGAGCGGAGGACTGTAGTTGGAGAATACCTAACAGGTGATCCTTAGGTCGCTGGTTCGAATCCGGCAGGTCGGAATTTTTTTCCCTCAAAGACAATACATTTTTTTTTTCTTTTTCCAGTGTGGTCTTTAAGGTAATTGATGTACCCTACTACCTTAGCTTAGTTGGTAGAGTGGAGTTCTTTAGTTGGAGGATTAGGTGATCCTTAGGTCGTTGGTTTGAATCCGGCAGATAGGAATTTTTTTCCCTCAAAGACCAATACATTTTTTTTCTTCTTTTTAGTGTGGTAGTTGTTATATATAATTTAAATATGAGGCAAAGTTTCACCCATGGCCCCAAATTGCAATACAATTGAAAGATGAAGATCTTTAGCCAATTCGGAGACCTTGATGTTCCAATCGAGCAAACCACAGATGAAGGAGGTTGAGTCACACCTTGAGTGTTGTCTTTAAGGTAATTGATGCACCCGACTACCAAGGGTTCTTCGCACCACCACCTCCAAGATAAAGTAACCTCCAACTAGAAGATGAGGTAGTTCTTCTACTCCCTTCAAAGAGCCAAAAGCTAGAGCACAACACTTAGACAAACTCAAAGGAAGAAACTTTTAAAATAAGTAACAAATAATACAAGTGTGAGGAGTGTCTCTATTACACACCACATGCAAGAAAGGGGTTTGCTTTATATAGACCCAAACCACACCTTACACCCCTTGAGATTCTCAAGGCAATGAATTGGGTCATTAAATCACAATGACTCACCTCATCATAAGGGGGTTAATCAATTCCCTACTAATAGAGAATCAATGGGCTTGTCCCTTCTCCACTAATGAGAATAAACCACCTTGACCTAACCTCCCCCCCATTAAATGGAGAATTAACTCTCATATTCACCACTTTTGTATGAGTTGGATTTAATCCATTCAATAACCTTAACCACACTCATGGTAATGAAGTTTAAATGAGAATTGAAGGTTAATAATTAGAATTTGAGTAAATTCCACCCTACAAGTAAGCCCATCTCATCACCATGATCAAGACCTTTAAGTTCCATGATTAATGTCATGAAGAGCCTCATAACCAAGGTCATGAAGGGCCTCCTTTACCCATGGGTGCCTCATTACCACCCCTACCTCATGGGTCCCACACACTAACAAAACAATAAAATAAAAAAAGTGCAAAACTAATTTTCAAACTTAATATAGATTTTAATAAAAAACCTAACAATCCCCCACAAGTTTCAAAATTACAAAAAAGGACACGTGTTGTGACTGTATTAAACAAGAAAGGACATATCACTGTAGGTGTCTTCGGGACTTGAACCTACACTAGGTCTAATGAGTTGCGCTATAAAGTACGTGTATAGTTGAACACCTTGAACCTTTCCTCATTAGCATAGCTAACCGTCCCATCATCCATATCTTAAAGGTCGACTTTTGGAGCTACCCTTTATATAACACATTGGACTTTTGAACCGGCCATGTCCCTTATCTTGGATTCATGAATGTTTAGAGAACTCGCCTATAAGTTTTCATTGGCGGCAGCCAAACCCCCTACATCCACTTAGGTTAGTCTCTGATGTGCACTACAACTAACACGCCCCACATTTGCCCTATTAGATAACATGTCTATCAGGGGCGGACCTATGAAGGGGCTGTGGGGCCATAGCCCACCCCCCCCCGGATTTTTTAAAATTGGATGCATATTCCCTTAATTCTTTTAATTTTTCCAGTTTTTTCTCTTCCCAGATGTGAAATGTCACTATTTGCCCCCCCCCCCAATATTGAGAACAGTTTTTAAAAGTAAAATGATGGGTATAAATGTCATTCCTAATAAAAAATTAATTCATCAATCCCTATTTATTCTCCCCTCTCTTCTCTCTCATCTTTTCTTCCTATTATTCTCTTCTATTTCTATAAACGTGGGTTAAAGGAAATTTTTGAAATTTTTTTATTAGGTATTCAAAAATCAAAATGTTATTTTTAATTAGAAACTAACTCTGCAATCCCTATTTATTCTCCTATTTCCTCTCCCCTCTATCCTCTTTTCTTCCTATTTATTCTCTTCCCTTTCTATAAGCGTGGCTTAATAAAATTTGGAAAAAAAATCTACTCCACAATTAGGTTTCTTTCTCTTTCTTAATTTATTTATTGTTTATCTTTTTCTCTCTTTTTTTTTAATTTTATTTATTTTTAATTTTTTATTCTTTTTAATTGATTTTATATACTATGTTTCTTTATTTCTTTTGCAATTTTTGTTATTTGATTTTATATTGTGAATAAATGTCTATAGTTAATAGGTAACTAACTACCATTGATTTGCATCTCTTACCTAAAAAAAAGTTTTTGGTTTACATCTCCTACCAAAGAAAATTTTGACTTGCATCTAACTTTTTAAGGTTGAAGTCATGTGTATATATTTTTTTTATATTGTTGCTTTAAGTTTACCTATATTTTGTCGGAAAAAAATATCATTATCAATAATGTACCCTTTTTTCAAATATGTGTGGGTCCCACAAAATATATGTGAGTCTATTATTTAATTTAATAAAATAGTTTAAAGGTGTGACCCCAAATAGATCTTATAAGGGCCCACACAATATGTGTGGCAAAAAAACATTAGTGTTTCTTCAATAGGAAGGTTATTTGACTTTCATTCTTCGGCCCCCCGCACTATTGCATCCTGGGTCCGCCCCTGATGTCTATAATTAAAATTTTAGAAAAGAGACCACTCTTTGGGACTCTTATAGCTTTACACAAGTATAAATGCCAACTGGAATGTACATGCAAGTATCAACGCAAAAAAGATTTCTATCAACACCGTGTAGGTGATGTGATACTTTTCACTTGCTTCTATGTCTAGACATACGAACCATGCACAGGGGCGGACCTTTAGAGGGCCCGAGGGGGGCCATGCCCCCCCCCCCTCGGATTTTTAGAAAATAGTATTAATTCCTTTATTTTTTTTATAGTTTTTATATAAATTTCCTTAATTTTTCGGTTTTTTTCTCTTCCCACACGTGAAATGTCACTATTTGGCCCCCCACAAATATTGAAAACAATTTTCAAAGGTAAAATAATGGGTATAAACATCATTCCTAATTAAAATCCAAATCCTCAATCCCTATTTATTCTCTTCTCTCTTCTCTCTCATCTTTTCTTCTTATTTATTCTCTTTTCTTTTATTCTCTTCTCTTTCTATAAACGTGGGGTAAGGAAAATTTTGAAAAAAAAAATATTATTAGGTATTCAAAATTTCATTCCTAATTAAAAACCAACTCCTCAATCCTTATTTATTCTCTCTTCTCTTGTCTCTCATCTTTTCTTTCTATTTATTCTCATATCTTTTTATAAACGTGGGTTAAGGAAATTTTTGAAAAAAAAAACTTGTTAGGTATTCAAAATTTCATTCCTAACTAAAAACTAACTCTTCAATCCCTATTTATTCTCTCCTATCTCTTCTCTCCTTCCTTTCTTCCTATTTATTCTCTTCCCTTTCTATAAGTGTGGATTAAGAAAATTTGGAAAAACATATACTACACAATTAGGTACTCTTTCTCTCTCTCAATTTATTTATTGTTTCTCTTTTTCTCTTTTGTTTTTGTTATTCTTTTTATTTGATTTTATATTATATGTTTCTTTATTTTTTCTGCAATTTTTGTTATGTGATTTTGTATTGTGATTTGTGAACAAAATATCTATAGTTAGTAAGGTAACTACCATTGGTTTGCATCTCTTACCCTAAAGAAAATTTTTGATTTACATCCTACCAAATAAAATTTTGGCTTGCATCTGACTTTTTAGGGTTGAAGTAATGTGTGTGTGTGTTCTATATATATATATATATATATATATATATATATACTAGTAAAAAATTACACGTGCAAATGCACGTGATTATACATGAAAAAAAAGATATAATAATAAGGAAGAAAAGAAAGAGACTGCTCATGAAATATAAACATGGAAAACAGAATAAAAAAATAAGGATTTTAATCAATGTTATACAACCTAACTTTGAATTCGTATTTATCTTAAACTTCAAGGTCATTAGTTAATTGATGTCTATAACAATAGATGTTTTATTTGCTTAATCCAAATAAACTTAAAATTGTTGTTTCATTTTTATCATCTAATGCTTAGGTATTCCTTTGAATTTGTCTTTGTTTTTTTATATTATTTTCTTTGGTGTCTTTTTTGACAATACTCTTTTTAATGTATGACAATTTCAGCTTTGAAACTACAAAAAACTTTATAAAGAATGTTTTACTTACAAAGCTATATCGAATAACAAATTAGAATTTAGCTATATCAAATTTCTTAAATTGTATGTTAGGTTCTCATTTCTTTGATTGAACTCCACCTCATCATAGAGAATTTAAACTTCAAACCACCTTTCTATAGAGAATTTGATTTGGTGTAAAGAAGCTGCTTATTCTTTTAGTTGTTATTGTATGTAATAAGCATTACCTTTTTAAACTTGCCAATCCTTAAGTCACTGGTTCGTCAATTAGTATTGGCTTTATCATATGCACAATCAAGTAATCATCTTTTGCACTTGACGGAATTTCAACACCATAATTGATGCCCCAACTAATTACTTGATGCATTAAAATGAAAGGGCATGTTTAAATCATTACCAATATAAAAACAATAAAAACTTCATTTGAAACAATTGATGTACATGCGTGTACAGTAATCTTCTTTTCTATTTCAGCGATCTATTGTTTCAAATGATCAATTCATAATCCATCGGCAAATAGTAGAAAGACGGATCCACATTAAAAACAAAAATTTCAATTGGGTGCTTTGACACTCTAGCAATTAATTTCTCTTGCCATTTAGTCATTTTATTTTTGTTTTTAATTAATTCAAACTTATTTTTGGCATCGATTACATTATATCTCATGATTGGATTTAATTACACATTTAACTAAAATGTCGTATTTAATGTGCACTGTAGCTTGAGGGGATGCTCAACACTGATTTAGCGCGCCTATCAATCTCTTTTCTTGAAGAATCTGTTTTGCATGCCATTTTTCCTCATTATTTCTAAATGTGTATATACACAAGTAAGAAGAAGACGAGAAACAGATTAGTAAGTGGGACAAAAATTAATACGATTTCACAAAGGTTACTTTTGTTTCACATTAACTCATTAGGCATTCCCTTACCCCAAAAAAAAAAATCATTAGGCATTCCTTCCTCCAATGTTTGGACCGGTCAAATTGTCGGATCATAGGTCCTAAAAATTCAACTTCAAGAGTTGATTAAATTATAAAAGATCAATACATCATAAGTAAGAATTCAAATTTAAATCTGCTTAAGCCTTGTCTTTCTCATGCATTTGCCTCTCATGTTATGAGGGATTAGCTTCAAAAGGAATTAGAAAATTTTCATTAGAAATACGAACATTTACTCGATGCTAGTGGTCATTAGAAGATCTAGACTTGGAACTAACTTAACTACCAACAACAACTTCTTGAATTAAAAGACTGACTGATAACAAAAGACTCCTAAACTAACTAAACACAAATTCTAAAAAAAAAAAACAAACTCTTAAAAAATAAGAACCCTTCTTGCAAAAGAGTCTTACTGTTGGTGCTAAATTTGCTGGAGGCTTTGAACCGTAATCTTCGCACCAAATCGCTCAAATCTGGATCGATCTGGTTTGCTCCACAGTGAATCAATCTCTCGTTCCTGGAAAATAAAACACCTGTGAGAAATGGAGCCGATCGTCTTGATCGGCGTCGTGTCTCCGACGGTCTAGTCAGAAATGAAGACAATGCTCCTGAGCTCGAAGGAGCTTCTGAGGTGCTCTAATGGTGTTGAATCAGAAAAGTACTGGTGTTTAGATTGATCTGAGAGACTTACTTTTGACTAGTTCATCATCCCTTTTAGTTATAAATTTCCCGCCTATCTTGCTTTTAACTGTGATCGTCGGATAGTAACATAGGGTTGAATGGCTATGATTTGGCCTTCCTCCAAGTTCTTGGGCGGACCCATAGATTGCTTTACTTGATAATTAAAACCAACCGAATTGTCATAAGATTGGAATGAACCGGCCTGGGCTGGGATCAGGATATTTTAGTCACAACACGAGCCCCCAAGCCTGTTGATCAGGTCGAACTTATATGAGACTCTGGTCAGGCGACTTGAATCTTTCTTTCAAATAATATCAGAATGTTGTGTTTGTCGCAATCTCGTAGATTTCATCAGAATCGTCCAACTAGAATAAAAATTTCCTCTTTAAATGTTGACTCTTGGTATCCCCTGTTAGTCTTTCCAAAATTTCTTCCATGTGGTAGAACTTCACTGGATCAATATCCTACAATTTTTCCCAACCAATTATGATTTTCAAAATTGCAGCCTCAGGTTCCCAAGTCATCATTAACTTGAGCATTGATCCATGGTCCATTTCTTATATAAAATTGTAATTTTCTCGGAAATCAAGCCATTCCTCGTAATCAAAAAGTTACTTTGCTCAGCCCCCAAATCATCCTGCAGACCAGCCGAAATCTTTATCTTGTCACAGCTTTTATAAATATAACTTTTTGTCTTCCTTGACGTTATCCTTCTTTGCGCCATTTGATCATAAATTCTGTCTCTTTTCAGCGTACAGTTACCACATCCTTTCCAACTCCTTTTAATATTGTCCTCGTGTCCAACCGTAATGCCTCTAAATCCACCAATTGACTCCACTCGTCGATTACAAGTAGCTACGTCCGTCAATCTTGAAACATCGTATATTTCCCTCCACTTTTCAAGGAAACTCCTCACTTTATCTCTTATATTTATTCACCTTCTACTATCTATTCTCGCCCGTACCCTGTCTGCATTCTGTGAAAATACAACATATTCATCCGCCATCTCCGTTGTTCTTCCTGCTTCCACCTTCATTCTGCAAATCTTCACTCCCTACCTTTCCTTCTTCGCCATGGACCCTTCAACTAATCTTCCTGCATCTCACACTTCTGAGCGACCCACTATTCCTTCGAGTGCCAACCAACCAGAGAAAACCCTAGGTATCATCTCCCCCGATCAGGTTTCCTTAGACTGGAAACCCACTCCTTACGCTCACGATGAAGCCATTGTTCCTTACACACCTGTGGACATGTCTAAGGAAAAGAAAGACCCACGATACGCTGGTCCAGAATGGTACCCAACCAAGGTAAAGAAATCTCACCTGCTGTCTTTCTTAGAAGATTATCACTTTCCCTTCGATGCCAAGGTATGGGTCCCTGAACCTTCTGAACGTCCATTCAGTGTTGAACCTAGGGTCATTACTATTTATCTTGACCACCTTGAGTCTGGTTTTAGAGTTCCTCTTGTCTCGATAGTCCAATCCCTGCTTGACTACTACCATGTCAGCCCTTGTCAGCTTACTCCAAACAGTTGGAGATTAGTGTACTGCTTTTTTGCTTTCATTCACAAAATGAAGCGTCTCCCCTCTGTAGAACTTTTCAGAAATTACTACACTTTGAAGGTATCCCACGAACGCGGTTACATTCATTTTGCCAGAAGAACCTGTATTGCAAGTGAACTGGGTCAAGATACCCGAATTTTCACCGACTCCTCCATTCCTCATGACAAGAAATAGTGGCGAGAGAAATACTTTTTCTGTGCCATACCCAGTCCAAACTATCATTCCCGATGGTGCCTGCATTCCTTGAATTCTCTTCTTCCTCTGAACAAGCGTCCTGAACTCAACGAATATGATCGAGAGACTTGGGACTTGATTTCCACCGGAATACCGATTGATGCGGCTAACCTGAAAATCGATGCAGGTCTGGCCAACCATGGTCTTTTTCCAGGTAAATAACAATGATGATGATGACGATTTTTTTTTGACCTTCTTTTCTCTCTCTCTCTCTCTCTTTATATATACATAAATATAGGAACTGTTGTTCATCAAGTCCCCAGCATCTCTGAACTTCGAATTTTTGATCTCAAGAATTTAAGGCATCCGGATTCTGAGAGTTCTTCAGGAGATGCCAATGATGAAGATGATGTGGACTCTGAAAAAGAAGAAACTGCCAGCTCTGGTTATAGCTACTCCTCTAATGATGATGATGATGGGTCTCCTCCGGAAGGTGACAAGAATGCTGCCATTTACTACGATCCTCCAGTTGACCCTCCTGTTTAAGAACATATTCTTCCTTGCTTTTGATATACCTTTTTATTAACCTTTTGATGTAATGGTTGTGACTCTGTTGATCTTCCTTATTTTTTCCCTTTTTGATCAATGGAGTTTCCCTTTTCTTTTCTTTTTTTATTTTTTTCCTTGTAACTTTGATTAAACAATATTTTGAAGTGAATCTTAGCAATCTTTGACCTGCCACACATCTGATCAGGTGCTATATTGCTTAGATAATAGTTGAAAAGAGTCTTGATAACTTTGAGTAGAATCTTCAATATAACCTGTAGTTTCAAGAAATCCTCTTGACCAGCTCTTGTGACTATGATCAGTTGGGCTGCCTCGGAAGGCTGGCTACTTGAGCCTGACTTACGGAAAGTTGGGACCATCCTCGGAAGGAATGATCCTTGATTAAGCTAGCATGACCCTGTTCCCCGAAAGGCTGGCTACTTGAGCCTGACTTTTGGAAAGTCGGGACCACCCTCAGAAGGAATGATCCGTGATCAGCTTTGGAAAGCATGACCAGGCCTCAGAAGGCTGTCTACTTTGAGCCTGACTTACGGAAAGTTGGGGCCACCCTTGGAAGGAATGATCCGTGATTAGCTTCGGAAAGCATGACAAGGCCTCGAAAGGCTGGCTACATGAACCTGACTTATGGAAAGTTGGGACCACTCTCGGAAGGAATGATCCGTGATCCGCTAGCATAATCAGGCCTCGGAAGGCTGGCTTACTAGAGCCTGACTTCGGAAAGCCAAGATCACCCTCGGAAGGAATGATCCAGGATCAGCTTTAGAAAGCATGATCAGAAAATTGGTTCGATGAAAAAGACCTTTTGCACAATTTGTAGAAGAATCTTTTGGTGACAATGGTTGATAGAAATAATTTCTTCAAAAATATCAGAAAATTCTGCTCCCTTTCTATTGATAATACTTCTTGAGGTGAATTACATTCCATGGTCGCCTTAAACAACTTCCTTGAACATCTTTGAGCCAATATGTGTTTTTGCTCACAGTCTTTGTTATCGCATATGGTCCTTCCCAGTTTGCGGAGAGCTTTCCACAATTTCTCGGGTCTGATGCTGATTTTTCCCTAAGACCAAATCTCCAACTTTAAAAGATTTAGGCCTGACACGAGCATTATAGTATGCTGTTGTTCTCCTCTGGTACTCTATATTTCAATACAGAGCCTTCTCCCTAACTTCATCCAAAAACTCTAGATTCACCCTCAGTCCCTCTTCGTTAGTTACTAGATCGAACCTCTCTGATCTATCTGACCCAACCATTACCTCTATTGGAGCCAAGGCTTCAGATCCATTTGCCAACTTAAAAGGTGTTTCTCCTGTTGGTGCTCTGACTGTAGTTCTATATCCCCATAACACATGAGGTAACTCATCAACCCATAGGCTGTTTGCTTCATCCAGCCTTCTTTTGATTCCCTGTAAGAGAGTTCTGTTAGTTATCTCAATCTGACCATTGCATTGAGGATATGCCATAGAAGAGTTTTTGTATTCGATGTGGTAATCTGCGCAGAATTCCTTAAATCTTTCATTGTCAAACTGAGTTCCGTGATCTGTTAATAAGACTTTTGGTAGAACATATCTGAAGATGACCTTATTTCTAAAAAACTTCTCAATTTGATTTGTTCTAGTTGTGGCTAAAGCTTCTGCCTCCACCCACTTTGTAAAATAATCAATTGCAGCTATCACAAATTTTCTTCCTCCAGATGCAACAGGAAATGGACCAAGTAAATCCATCCCCCACATTGCAAATGGAATGGGATTGAGAATTGATGTCAGTTGTTCTGCTGGTTGTTTCTGGATTGGAGCATGAATTTGGCACTGATGGCATCTCCTTACATATTCAGTTGCTTCAGCTTGCATCCGTGGCCAATAGAACCCTTGCCTCAAAATTTTATAGGCCAAAGCTTTTCCACCTAGATGACTCCCACAGATTCCCTCATGAACCTCTGCTAAAGCATATTATGCATCGGATGGTCCTAAACACTTCAAAAGTGGCCCCAAAGTTGCTCTTTTATACAATAGTTCATTCTTTAGAATAAACTTTGCAGCTCTTCTTTTCAACGTTCTAGCTTTTTCGCTATCCTTAGGAAGAAAATCTTCTTTAAGGTATTGTATAATGGGGTCCATCCAAGACACTTCTGTATCAATTTCCATTATCTCTGGCTCCAAATGTGCCGGAATATCCAGCTCTTAGATATATACATCTTGTGGTAGAGAAGTAAATTTTGCAGATGTTAACTTCGCCAGAGAATCTGCCATCGTGTTTTGATTTTTGGGTACTCTCATAATTGAGAATTGTTGGAACCACACCTTACAATCCAGTGCCTTCTTAAGATAACTGATCATCCTGTCATCCTTTGCTTCATATACTCCTGTAATTTGGCTGACCACCAGCTCAGAATCACTTTTAATTGAATTAATTCACTAAGCTTCATTTATTTTGAATTAAAGAAATGGGCAAAATCCAAGTCGCTTTGGTTTCCCACATTCACTAAACTTCATTTATTTTGAAAATATTTTAGGTGATATTCAGTTTTCAATTTGAGTTGAATTAGAATTTCCTTCCTCTTCGGTTTCTATTTGAGTTATATTCAATCATTCTTTCTTTATTTGGTGGTTTTTTTTTAGAATAAAATGGATTATAGTTATTTTTTTCTCCCCAGTTAATTAATGATACTACTGTAACTTGACAAAAGGGTATAAGGGTATTTTGGGGTTTTTGAGAAAATATAAAGATGCCACATCATCAGTAAACTAACGGAACTTAATAGCAGGGGGCAATAGTAATTGTAGACAAAGTTAAAGGTTGGATTAGTAATTTTGAAAATTACAGGGGATACAGTAGCAATAAAATCAAAGTACAGGGGGGCAATAGTAATTATCCCTTTTTTTGATCTATTAGGCACCCATTTTAACACATAAGAGTTCCGACCGCAATCAACTTCCATGATGTTTGGGATAAGTTTTGCAGTTGGGTAAAAGATCCGTACTTTGTAGAATCCCAATCGAATTCTACAATTTGAACCCTGATCGGACTCTACAATCACTATACAGGAAAGCTACCTAAATATCTATATAAACCGAACAGATGGTTGTGGCAACAGAATTAGCAGTCTGACACCCTAAGGATATGACAGAAGACTTAGGCATGATTAAACCTTTCTAACAACTTGTTCACTTCACTGGCTGGAATTGCCATTACCTAATCACTCCTGCAACATGCATGATGACATTAAATCTTAACTCTTAACATGCTACAAGAGTGCCACTCATCAATTTCGGGTTCTCCCCAAACATGCAGTCAACTTCCCGTCTTGCTGAAATCACCACTTTCTTTTCAATTTGCTTTCTCAATCTGCAAGGGAAGCAACGTTCATATCTTGGATTTGTCCAACAAACAATTGAATGGCAACATTTGAACGTGCCTCAGGAAATCTTATTACAATTGTAGGTCTATCCAATATGTTACCACCATATTATCTTAAATTTAACCATGACTAGTTCTACCTCATCCGTCTTACTCCCCATAGGTTTAACCATCTTAATTTTAATTTTGATAATTCTTCTTTCTTAGGGCCTGTTTGGATATCTGAATCCAAGGATTCGAAATTTCTGGATTTATGAATCAAACATTTATACCTATTTGGTTGTAAAACATCATTGGATTCATGAAATCCCACATTTTTTTTTGCCTAAAAACGTGAATTAAGTCATTCTTGGATGTTGGGTGGAATCCATAATTAAGTATAAAAGGAATGAAATTTACGGATTCACTCGGGGTAACTCGACGGAACTTTATGAACTTCGATAGATTTGAGGCTAACCAAACAGTTAATTTTTTTTGAACCATAAATCTATAGATATGAAATCTATAAATATAAAATTCTATTTCATTTCAAATGCATGGATTCATGTAACAAAATAGCCCCTTATGCTTTTATCTCCCGTTTTCCTTGACATCCACGGATCCACCATAGAAGTGTTAATTAGGGACCAAAAACTAGGAGAAGACTGGGGAAATTTATAACTTTATCCAAGAAAATATAAGTAAATCCATTGTTATCACACTTTTTAAAAGAAAAGTCGATTTTCCATTTTAAAAGACAATTAATCACCGTTCCATTGCGTATGGAAATTTGAAAACTCTAAACCACCTGGAGAGGCATCTTTCCAAACTCTATAATGACTTTCTCATACAAAAGAAGTCTTAAAGTGTTTGCTTCACCAAAAAGGCGTCTTTGCCAAGATGACCCATCACTGACTAAGGAGTCATAAAGCGTTTGCCCAAATGACCCGCAACACACTAACAAGTCTTAAAGCATTTGCTTAGATAACCCATCACTCACTAAGGAGTCTTAAAGTTAATTAAGTTCTTTCTTTCGGTAGTCTTAAAGCTAAGTTTACATCTTATAATCTTCAAGATTTGACTCTTAGCCTCACCCCCATAAGACCCATCATGCAGTTAAGGTCAAGGAAAGAAAGCTAGCTAGCAGCAACTAGATGCATTAGTTTCTTTTCTTCTCTTTTTCACTCTCTTTCGTCCATTATTAGTTTGTCTTTTGTCTAGCTTATTTGTTCCAAAAATTCATACACGCCTACAGGAACATTTTTGGTTGATCCCAAACTGAACTGATATTGAATTAAGAGAGGCAGCTTGGATAACTCAGCTGTAGAATTCCCTCAGCTTCATTGGAGTTGAGACAATTTGGGTGGAATGACAATAGTGATTAAAACAAATTTGAAAGCTCCAAATGGTCCCCTCGGGGAACATTATAAGAAATTATACAGCAGAGTAGATGGCATTGATTTGTAGAAAAAATACTTCTGGGGCTTTCACTCCCAAAGATCCGTAAGGCACTCACCATGGAAAAAAAACTTTATCATGCCCGTAAATAACGTTTCTATTAGGATCCTTCTTAGAGATTGTCTCATGCATGGTTTTGTCTATAAATAAGCAGCAAGAAGAACTCCTTCATGCATCAGTCATCTAACATTTACAAAACTTATACCTTTTCTAGTTCCTTTGAAGAAATTTATAAGGCAAGCATGTGCTGGCAACTGCTTTTCTTACTAGTGCTGTTTCAGGCTTGTTTCCTTTCTTCTCCTTCTCCTTCTCCTTCTTCTTATTTATGTCTTCATGATGAGCACTCTGCTTTGTTGCAATTTAAGCAAAAGCACTACCATGTCTCTATAAACTATCCTACATCTCTCAACTCGTGGAAGCCAAATACTGATTGCTGCTTCTGGGAAGGCATCTCTTGCGATGGCACTACTGGTCATGTAGTTGGCCTTGCTCTCTTCAATTCGTCGCTCCATGGTTCCATCCATTCCAATAGTACCCTCTTCAATCTCCTTCAACTTCAAATGCTTGACATCTCAAGGAACAGTTTTGAACACTTTGCACCATCAGGCTTTGTAAGACTCTCTGGATTATGGCATCTCAACCTCTCAGCTAACTCTTTTTCAGGACAATTCCCATCTGAAATCTCAAATCTTACCAATTTGGTTTCTCTTGATCTTTCTTCGAATAACTTTCTGGGCCAAATCCCATCTGAAATCTCAAATCTAACCAAGTTGGTTTCCCTTGATCTTTCTGCTAACTACTTTCTGGGCCAAATCCCATCTGAAATCTCAAATCTCACCAAGTTGGTTTCTCTTGACCTTTCTTGGAATGAATTTCAACTTGAAATCCCAAATCTGAGGGCATTTGTCCAAACTTTAACCATGTTAAGAGAACTCCATCTTGATCAGGTGAATTTGTCGGCTCAAATAAATAGGGATTGGTGTCATCACTTATTATCTGCACTCCCTAACCTTCATGTTTTGTCATTGACTGATTGTTCACTTACAGGTCCCTTGGATGCATCGATCTCGAGCTTTCATTCACTGACAGAGCTACATCTTGAGTCCAATGAGAATCTCGTTTCCAAGATACCAAGTTCTTGGATGAACCTTACTTCTCTCACTGTCCTTAATCTTCATGGTTGTGGGTTCTATGGAGACTTTCCAAGTAGTGTTTTTCTTCTACCTAAGTTGAGTTACATAGACTTATCTTTTAATCCACTTCTCTCAGGGCACTTGCCTGAATTCCCTCAAATAAACGCTAGTCTTCAATATCTGTATGTTGAATGGACAAAATTCCAAGGGAGGTTGCCAAGTTCGATTGGGAACCTCAAGTTCTTGAAGGATTTATATCTTGATCATTGTAACTTATCAGGACCAATCCCTCCATCCATTAGTAATCTAACCCATCTTGAGGGACTATTGTTGAACAACAATTTGCTCCAAGGGCCCATCCATTTTTCTCTGTTTTATCTCCCATCAATGTATCAGTTGGACTTGTCCTTTAACCAATTCAATGAGATCGTAAATGAGCCTCCTCCTATTTACAACATCTCCTCTCCTTTCTCTAATCTACTAGTGCCACAAATTTTATTAAGTGACAACCATTTGAGAGCAGAAGACCTGATGAGTTTGATTTCTAAGATCAAAGGAACAATTGAAGTCCTTGACCTTTCATTCAATGATTTTGGCAACCTAGGACAAGATATAAATCTTTCTTATGATGGTTTTCCAAGCAGTAATCATAGTGGTGACATCAACTTTTCCAATGCTAAATCTTTGGCCATAAATTTGAGATCTTGCAACATTAGTAAATTCCCAGAAAATTTCCTCAAGAATCAGGAGCTAGAACTTCTAGACCTTTCCTATAATAGAATTAGTAAGTTCCCAAAGTTCCTTAAGGATCTCAAGGAAGTGAACAGTCTACTTATTGGTGCCAACATAATTGGTGGTGAGATACCCAAATGGATATGGCTACAGAGTTGTAGAGAGTTGAACCTTTCTAACAACAAGTTCACAGGTCTGGAATTGCCATTACCTGATCACTCCTTCAATACATTAGAAATACTTGATCTTCACTCAAACATGATGCAAGAATGTCAGTCATCTTCTCCATGCTCTCCCCAAACATTTGATGAGTATGACAGGGAGGTTGTATCCCATATCTTAGGGAATCTCACTTCCTTTTTCTTTGAAACCACCTATTTCTTCTCAATTTCAAACAACAAATTAACTGGAAAAATCCCTTCCTCAATCTGCAAGGGTAGCAATCTTGAGGTCTTGGATTTGTCGAACAACCAATTGAGTGGCAACATTCCAACATGCCTCAGCAATAGCAATTTGGGTGTGATAAATTTGCAAAGGAACCAATTACATGGGCCCATTCCTCATGATTTCAAAGATGGCTGCAATCTGCATACACCTGAAACTCAATAAAAACAATCTCCAAGGAGGCGTTCCAAGGTCATTAAGCAACTGCAAGTCACTCACAGTATTGGATATTTCGGACAACCGGTTGAGTGGTACTTTTCCTCATTGGTTGGAAAATCTCATTGAATTGCAGGTTCTAGTTCTAAGGTCCAACAAATTTGGTGGTTCCATTGCTCAACTTTGTCCAAGCTCATTCTCCTCCCTTCCCAAGCCTTCATGTCATTGATCTCTCTTTCAATAATTTTACGGGAGATTTACCATTGCAATACATTCTTCATTGGACGGTAATGATGTGTGTAGGTATCTATATGACTTGTATTACCATGGTGCAAATAATTCTGCATACTATCAAGACACAATTGTGATTACTGAGAAGGGAACAGAGCTGAACATGCAGAGAATTTTAATTGCCTTCACCGCCATTGATCTATCTAGCAACTTCTTTGTAGGAAAGATCCCGGATGCATTGGGAAACTTGAAAGCACTCAATGTGTTAAACTTGTCCGGAAATAGCCTAACGGGACAAATTCCATTTACGATGGGAAATTTAAGTGGTCTTGAGTCACTAGACCTTTCCAGAAACAAACTCTCTGGAGAAATCCCAATGCAATTGGTAAGTTTGACATTCCTTGAAGTCTTGGATCTATCTTACAACAACTTAATAGGAATTATTCCACAAGGGAGCCAATTCAACACTTTTTCAAATGCTTCCTATGCGGGAAATGCAGGATTATGTGGTTTTCCTTTGACAAAGAAGTGCGGAGTTTTACCTCCCGCATCGACAATCCAAAAAGGAGATGATGATGATGATTATGATGATGAAACATGTTTGTTCGATTGGAGGTTTGCTTTGGCAGGATATTGTGCCGGTGTTATAGTTGGATTGGTTGTTGGACGAGAGTTATTTTGGAGAAAAAACAGATGTTTTGAGTTCATTTCTAGGCTTGTGGTGTGCCAAGCGAGAGGAAAGGGTCTAGCAAAACCAAATGCCAGAATAGAGAGAAATGAATCCATATCCACAATGAAATTTCCTATATTTGCTTTCGTAATTTTGTTCTTTTATTATGTTTGTACGCTTATGTGTACTTGTCTTTGGGTTGAGTCAGATGTTGAGCCCCCTTTAAATGTATCTATATTTAATATTTTCTACAGGAAAATTTTAGAGACACCCTTAGATATATAATGAAAAGCACAAAAAACCCAAGTGTATGCTAAATTGACATAAACACCCGAAAATATTACCTTAAATTGCACTAGATTACACTATGCAATATATTACATTAAGAGTCATCATTTTTTATCTTGTAAAATTCCAAAAATCCCCTTCATATCATGGAAGGGTAACGTCCTAACGTGTTTCATATCGATTCAATCTCCCCTAGCTTCTCGAGTCCGAATCACATCCCTTGATGCTTCTTCACCACAAAACTCGGTGGGGTCTATGTTGAACCCCACTAGGGTCACTACGAAATTTATTTATTATTATTCAGATGTGAGTACCACCCCCATTTTGTTGTGAAGAAGCTTGGGGGAGAAGTTTGTGCTACCCTGACCGGGAAATGATCCACTATATTCCCTTGTTTGCCTCGAGTGAGCTCTCTCTTGTTGCAAGTCTGCCTGGATTATGTGCAGCGTGGCTCTTCGCTTCACTTTGGAAAAAAATGAATTTCTATCAATTTATTTGAGAGGATAAAGAGCCTCCTCAGTGCCTTCCCCCTCCAACCATCTCAGGTCTTATTTCATATCTTGTCTCTTTTTTTTTTTTTTTTTAGTTAGTTCCTTTCTGCAATTTCTTTTATTTGCCAAACCAAGAAACTATATATATAAACACACATCCATTGTTTCATAGCAAAATTAGTAAACCCTGAATGTATACAGAGTTGGTGTCTAATGAAGGAGCTATTTTCAGACCATTATGTTGGTGCAACCTAGAGGGGGGTGATTAGGTTGCAACTAGTGGATTGTCCCAATTTTTTGGTTTGTGCAAAAATACAAGGTAAATTGAGAATTCAAATGAATTTAAACAATGACAAGCAATCACAACACAAGATTTATAGTGGTTCGACTTTACAAGTCTACGTCCACTCCTCTCTTGGCCTCAAGAGAGATTTCCACTAATGATTCTCTTTCAATACAATGGGTAGAGATCAAACCCTTACAATAATCTTTGTTTAGCAAGTAGGGCAAGAGCACCCGTTAACAATCTTTGTTTACGGGCAAGAGCACCCAAGCAATCTTTGTTCACGGGCAAGAGCACCCAAGCAATCTTTGTTCATAGGCAAGAGCACCCAAAGACCATTTCTAATCTACCTAGACTAGAATTGAAACAATTACAAAGGAAGGATGTTACCTTACAAGAGGTGTGACACTTTACCTCTTGTGTGAATGTGATGCAATGTGAGTTGTATGCTCAAATGGAGTTGTATGCACCACCTACGCCTTCAATCGCTTCAAACTTGACTTTCACAAGCTTACTTTGTACCTTGGTATTGTTCTTCAAGGTTGGGAGAGGGTGAGAGGCAAAGCACAAGGCTTTCTTGCAATTTGAGAGCTTTAGGATCACTTGGGGAGTGGGTGATCAAGTGTGTGTGTTTATACTCTCAAATGAGGTGAATTGGGTTTATATAGAGCACCTTTGAGTGCCAAAACCCCATCCCCAACGGATAGAAAACGGACACATTTTAAGTCCACTTTTCAGCCCAGACAGACGTCCGTCTGAAAAGAGCCGTTAAACTAGCCGTTATAGGCTGTTTTTACACCAAACGGAATTCCGTTTGGGCAGACGGTCATCCGTCTCAGAAAAGAGCCGTTGCAAACTAGCCATTACTGGCTAAGTCAGGACCAGACGGGCAGCCGTCTGGCTTTCTATTTCGAGAAACACAAACCAAACGGTCAGCCGTCTACTCGGATGGCTGCCCGTCTGAGCTCTGTTTTGCTGAATTAAGTTGGGGTTTGGACATGGCTTAGGTTTTTGGACTTTTTGGTCAACCCTAAGCATTGTACACCTCACTAATATGTCCTAGGTCACTCTAGTAATATAAATTACATATAATTGATGCATTTACATGAATGTGTATGTGAGAGTGTCCTAAGCCCTAATTTAGCCTAAGTCTTGATCTTCGACTTGATCTTTGACTTGATTTTGTGCAACGGTCTTCATGTCCATCTTGGCATGGTCATCTTGACTTAGACTTCATGTCCATCTTCATGTCTATCTTGGCATGATCTTGGCTTTGACTTGAGCATATGGCTTTGAATTGGAGTTGGTCCACTTGTTCTCATCTTGAACTAAAACATCATAACTCAATATAGCCATTAGTAATTCATGCTTATTATCATCAAAACCAATAGAGGCTGATGTAGCAAATGCTGACATGGCATTTCCCAACAATCTCCCCCTTTTTGATGATGATAAACACATGAATGATTGGAAGATATGAATGATAATTAATAGCAAATAAAAACTCATTTATATACATGTTATTTACATGTTTTTCCATGGTGAATTCTAATTCATGTTTGTTATCATCAAAACATGGTGAATTCAAGTTTCATGTTTGTTATCATCAAAATCAATGGAAGCCGATGTGGCAAAATGCTGACATGTCATTTTCCAACACATTATTTACAAACCCAAAAGAGAGAGAGAAGAAGGTCATATGGCCAATGCCTAACAGGACAAGGTAAAGCCTCGCATAAAGTCTTGTGGTTAGTGATGATCTTGACTAAAGAAAACTTCTCAAACACACCCAATTCATCAGCCGCAATAAGAGCATCCGCCATTGCCGCTTGTAGTTCCGAAGAACCGCTGCTTCTTCTTACCTTTAACAAAACACTAGCTCTTTTAACGTTTAAATAGAAGATAGCCAGCTTCGAGGGTGGCGCCTCCAAGGAAGAAGAAAATATTTCATTCATACTAATTATTTCGCACTTACAACTTATATCCTGCTCCCTTCAAAACCCTACAATGCTTCCAGTGCTAACCCTACAATTAATCCCTTACATCCCACTCCTATCTTGATCACAAAACCCCTTCCCACCATTAACTGATCCTTTTCCCCCTTTAAACATAATCCTTCAAATTTGCCTGTGGTTTCCTCTTATGGTGTGGTCTTGTTGCCCTTTGTGGTGGTGCTTTGCTCCTGCTCTTGTTTGTTGCCCATCGTGGCATTCGTGGTCCGGGTGTGGTCCCCCTGAATGTCCCTCTCACTCGCTCACATATCCCCTACACCAACTGAAGGTACGTTCTTCGTAACATTGCCCCCCATTCCGGTGAAACCTTGTCCTCAAGGTTCGGATCACAAGCAAGTTATCGGATTTAAAGACGTCCTCCCAAGTGGTGTCTTCAAGTGGAAAATCAGACCACTTTGCACCAGAACTTGGTCCTTGACTGGTTCCCTTGATGGACGTGACAATGATTTAGAATATCCAAAGGGAACAGCTAGGTGGTATCTGCCAAAATTGGTGGGGGAAACGACAGAATACTAGTTGTATCACCCACGAATTTCTTGAGCAATGAAACATGGAACACTGGGTGAATTCTAGCTTCGGTTGGGAGGTCTAGCTTGTAGGCAACCTTGCTGGTGCGAGCTATAATTCGAAGTGGCCCAAAGAATTTGCGTCCTAGTTTTTGATGAGCGAGTAATGCCACAAAGATTTGCCAATAAGGTCAGAGCTCTACCCATACTAAGTCCCTGTTTGCAAATTTCACATCTAGTTGATGTTTGTCTGCTAAGTATTTCATCCTCTCTTGAGCACTGAGAAAGTTAGAGCGAAGTGTATGGAGCATGGAAGCTCTGGTTTGCACTTCTATATCTACCACTTCATTCTTTGTAGAGACGGGAATCTACTGTGCAAAGGTGGGTCGTGCACACCCACACAATGCCTCAAATGGTGTCATTCCGGTGGTGTTATGGAAGTATGTATTGTACCATAATTCACCAAGAGGAAGGTACTTAGAGTATATGTTGGGTTCATCCGCCACATAACTTCTGAGATATTGCTCCACGCATTTGTTTAAAGCTTCCGTCTAGCCATCTGTTTGTTGGTGGTAGGTGCTCCCCATGGCTAAAGTTGTTCCCTGAAGATGAAATAATTCCTGCTAGAAATTCTTGATGAGCAGTGGATCATGATCGGACACCGGTGTGAGTGAATGGGGTATGCCATGCAATCTAATAATTTCATGGAGAAAAATCTCAAAAACATTTTTTCTTGTGATATTTTACTGCCCATTGCACAAAAATGTGCATACTTTGTCAAGCTGTCAACTACCGTTAAGATGGTGGTTTTCCCTTGTGAGTTGGGAAGGGAGGTGATGAAATCTAAAGAAGCATCCTCCTAAACTTTCTCTGGGATGGGCGGGGGCTGGAGGACTCCCTAGGAACAGCTACGATGGATTTCATCTATTGGCAAATAGCGCATTCCCTCATGAAATTGCGCACATCTGAACGGACCCCCATCCAATATGGATTCACTTGTACCTGACGGTAGGTTCTGAGAAAGCCTGCATGCCCCAGATTGAAGAGGTGTGGCACTCCTGCAAGAATTGCAACCTCTGGGAGATGTTTCAAGAATCACCAGACGATGGTGGAAAAATAGCAACCCCTATTTTTTTCGAATATCCCTCCACCCCTGTAGGTTTCTCTAGCGAGTCATCCCGTAGTTGGCGGAGTTCAGTATCAACTTCAATTTCTGCTTTTAGATCATCCAAAAATGTTCAGCATCGGCATGGAGAATGTAAAAAGGGATGCCACTAGGTGTAGTTGGCAGGATAGAGCATCAGCTGCAGAGTTCTCCTTTTCGGGTTTATAGACGATGTCGAACGTGAAACCAAGGAGTTTTGAGAGCCAGTGTTGTTGCTTTGGGGTCTGGATGACTTGTGTGGTGAGCTCACACAAGCTTCACTGATTTGTAACAATGGTGAATTGCTGCCCAAGGAGGTATTGTCGCCACCGATTTATAGCCTGAGTTACCGCATACATCTCATGAACATATGTTGAGGCTAGCATCATCTTCGGTGGCAACTTCTTGTTGAAGAATGAGATGTGACGATGATCTTGAGATAACACTGCCCCTATTCCTTCTCCTGACGCGTCAATCTCCACTGTGAAGGGACAGTTGAAGTCTGGAAATGCCAATACCGGTGCCAAATAAGTGTTTGCTGAAGGCTTTCAAAGGCTTTCTGAGTTGCTGGCGTCCACATATAACTTTCCCTTTTTTAATAGTGCCATCAAAGGTGCTGCAACATGAGCATACCAGTGAACAAATCGAAAGTGATTACCCATTAATCTGAGGAAGCCCCTTAACATCATCAAAAATATACCAGCACATACCTCAATTCAGGCCTGAAATATCATTCATTGTTGCTTGAAACGTGGAAGGGAATTTGTTAACCCAAAGGGCATTACGAGAAACTCATAATGTTCATTGTGCATCCGAAAAACGGTCTTGTGTGTGTCCTCTTCCTTAAACCAAATTTGGTGGTAATCGGACCGTAAATCCAGTTTAGAAAAGATCTGGGCCCCATGGAGTTCATCGAGCAGCTTGTCTACCTTCGGGATTGGGAATGTATCCTAGATTGTCACCACATTCAATGCATGGTAGTCAACACAGAATCGCCATGTTCCATCTTTCTTCTTAATTAGTAATACGGGAGATGAGATGCACTAGTACTTGGCTGTATCACCCCAAATTCCAGCATGCCTTTCACTAGACGTTTTGTCACACCCCACCCAGCCGGTTCCGGACACTCCCGAATAACCGTGGGGGCGATACTCTCCACAGGATCTCGATTTGCGGCCAATCTAGAACAACAATATTATATAGCATAATCCAAGAGCAAGAATATAAAAGAAAGTGAATTTGAGGTTATTACAGTCACCCTTAAGATAAGTCAAAGCCAAAATCAGAGTTAAAAGAAAAAGATTGACATGAGTTATTACAACAAAAGTTTAAAAGTCAAACGGCACTCTAACAACGGAAAAAGAGAAAACAAACTAAAGCCAACCCAAGTAAAAGAATCTCTAAGCCTCATAATGGCTGGACTCCATAAGCACAATTTGCACAAGTACACATCCCATCATGCACCTCAGTGTCCTCGCTCGCCGGTCCCACATAGGACTCTACTGGCGGTGGACTCTCCAAGTAATATGAGTCGTCACAACCTGCAACAGAGTTTACAGAAAAGGAAACATACACAGGGGATGAGTTCCATAGAACTCAGTGAGCCTAACGTATCACATACCATGTATAGATCATACACACACACCCATATCAATATATACGATCAATGAATAAAAGAATGAACATGAAAACATGAATCTAACTTCTACTATGTCGTCTCTATAGTAGACACGCTTTAAGATAACGCACCAACCTCCTTTGGGCAGTCTCATCACTCTTCCTCACGGCACTTAAGCCCGTCTGTTGGGTTCACCGCGGTAGTTGGGTTCTGTCACACCAACCATGGCTGGGATTAGGTCATCACTCTCTCACATCACCATTGGTTTGAGAGCTGGTGCATGTCAAGGATTACCCTAGCCCAATGCAAAGTCACTATGTCTCGTGCTACATTTGATCCGGATACCTTTCCTTATACCTATGTGCCCTTTTGGTTAGGTATCATTCTCACCTAGGAATGGTGTTCCTCACGCCGCCTAACCACTGTCTTTTGGTCTACCATTCTGTAGCGCTGTAGTCATCTACATATGCTAGGGTGGTTGCCGCTCAAGTCCCCTCATGACACTCAAGTTGTTTGTTGGGCGATCATGATGAGTCCCATTCTAACACATGTCTCTATACCACCACATGATAACCGTGGGTCTGTTTGATGCACACAGAGCCCCATCCATTGTTATCATGGGTCACTCGACTTCAATACCCCTGCCCGAAAGGGTAGTAGCATTCACGGGATTCTTGACCAATGCATCTAGACAAGCACACCAACTTTGAAAAGTCTTTGGGGACGTCGAGAGGACGGTGTCCCATATGACAGCCCCTGATTACCCGAGCTAGCGGTACCAAGATAGGTAATCCCCATTTCCACGGTCCACATTCATCCACATGCATCAATCAAGTAAAATAATCAATCACATAACCACATATGATTCACATGTAATCGTTTAGTCGGAAATATAGTAAGACAAGCAGGATTATCGAGATTATATAAGGTAGCGGCAATCATCATGCAATGCTACATTATTCACAGTCTAGATACACAATGCAATTACATAATATGTGAAATGTTATACACAGTTAATTGAGCACTCATGCATAAAGTCCCACAAATTCACAAAATTAACGAATGCCCAAGACTCAATTAACCTAGCAAATAAATACGCTAAATAAGATTCATATAGGGATTCAATTTGAACACAGATCAAATGTGGGTTACTTGGGTATTAATTCTAGTTCAACAAGGCGGGTCAACTCATCCCCAATCGACCCGATTAAGTCGGCTGGCAGCTCACCTAGTCAACTCGGTTGAAAGTGCTTGGTTTCGCACGAGGTTCGACATAGACGTGCACAATAGCCGTGCGAATCTTTCTACAAAGTCGGAAAATATTCCCCTCAACCTAGGCCCCCCCAATATCATGTTTAAACAAAAATAACCATCAAATATCTCATGAAATTGGGCAAAAATTAGGTGAATTGAAGCAGACTTACCTCTTTACGTGATTAAACCTTCAAATTGCGATTCCAACACCGTCAAAATACACAAACTCTTCTTCCCCAAGCTTCTTCTGCTCCCTCTCTCCTCTCCCATTGGTTCTCTCTCCTTCAAGTCTAAAAATCCCGAATTTGGGTGAATTGGGAAAGTTAAAAAGCTTTTAGAAGGTGAAAAACCAATTTTGCCCTTTCTGGGTAGGGACAGTGGGATAACTTATCTAACCAACCCTATCCGACCGCCCCCATATCTTCTTCATGCGAGGGCCGATTGCGATGGGCTTTGGAGGGTA